>NW_003546283.1:328701-349607 GCF_000090795.2 Amphimedon queenslandica | reverse complement strand
GTTATCAAGCTAAGTTCTACACACTCAATCCAAGGCGCTCAAAGCCGCAATCAATTGATCCTGCAAGAATGCTCTCAGCTTACGGCGTGAAGACCCTTCCACAAACTCAGCGTCAGAAATCGCCACTCAAGTCGACAGAAAACGACAAACTTCATTGGAGCAATACGTCCATAGGCCCACCAGAGGCAACCAAACTAAAGGAAAGTAGTGGTAGCAGCAGCGAGGGATATCTAACAGCGTCTCTTGAGTTAGGCGATACTGAGAGTGCTACCGGTTTGACTCATGACTCTGCATCAGCTCTCAGAGCCCAATCAATGGATTCACTCTTTAACGGGACTTCATCTCAATCTGTCAATCACAGCCCTCCGGAGGAAGCCATGCCCCTTGTGGTCCCGCCTGAATCAGGCCGTGACATTAAGCCCCCTGCTATCATAAGGAAGATAGAGGAGGACGAGGCCCCACCCATTGTCCCACCTCGTTCCGGTAGCTTACCTAACACCTTGGGACACGAGTACTCTACATTAGAAGAATCTCCACCCACAGTTTTAATTAAAGTGAGCGACGAGGAACTTAGCAAGAAACCTAATGTGCGTGTACCACGCCCACACATGTATGAATCAATTGAGATATTTCCACAAAAGTCTCCCCCGTCATCTCCCGGACTACCGATAAGGCAAGAGACAAGAGGAGATCGACTGGCGGTAAGGGAA
This sequence comes from Amphimedon queenslandica, assembly GCF_000090795.2. Taxonomy (NCBI): domain Eukaryota; kingdom Metazoa; phylum Porifera; class Demospongiae; order Haplosclerida; family Niphatidae; genus Amphimedon; species Amphimedon queenslandica. The sequence continues at coordinate 348,897 of NW_003546283.1, read as the reverse complement.
GGGAGCACAGAGGGAGAATATGACCACTTGTTCCCGGCAAGAAAGACCCACAAGAGTCCCATACGAAGGAAGAAAGACGCTAATAAAGAGAGTTGTGTTAACGACGATATAGTGGTCCATTCTCCTTTAAGACGTAACGAGTCTCTTCCTCCAATGGTGTTCCATTCTCCAGTAGTGAGGAGGAGAAAGACTGATGATGAAGATGAAGACGAGCAGTCGTTGAGTGATAACACTGAGGATGAAGAGGCTCCTTCTCCTCAACCGCCCATCGTCTTTCGTGTTAAGAAGGACAGTAACTCTTCGGAAGATCCGTTGGCTGATTTCCTCTCCGTTAGGACAAACCTCCGCTGGTCTCAGAACTTGAATCCGATATACGATAACATCAAAGGAATGAAGATATCGCCTGCTGTCGCGTACGAGGCTTCGTCTATTCTCGCAAAACAAGATCAAGCAATACCCGAGGAAGGTGACCACACCCCTCGTCCCAGCGGACAGACAACGAAGGAACGAGAGTCTGTTAGTTCTGATCGTAGGAGCTCGTCTGGTTCTGGAGTTGAGACACTCGTCCTCGTACCTGATGTCCCTCACTGTCTTACTCTCCCTAAACGACGCCCACACAATTACGAAGAAGTGACAATCGGTCCAGCATCGTTTGGTACCGAAGATCGTCCACGTTTTGGCAGCAAGGGTTCTCGTCCTTTATCCGATCACTATCAGTCGCTGAAGGAGGTTTCCCCAGGGATGAGTGACTCCTCTAAGTATGATGACAAATCCTTGACTCTTTCTTCTCCAGTTCGGAGACTCAAGTCGGCCGATACATCTCAGTTCATTAGCCCTCGGCTCAACAAACGTGTCATTACTCGACGGAGTAAAACCGTTAGATCAAATGATGATTTCAACGCTCCACACGGCAGACAGCATGCACAGAAAGTGGCCGATACGATGAAGGTATTATCCCATTCACATTATCTTTTTTTTCAGTGTATCATATAAAGAAAACACAAAAATGTAATATAAAGTACATGTACAACAAATAAAAATATATAATACAAGTATATACAAGAGGGGAGCAGAAAGAGAAGATAAAAAGAAAGATGGAGTTAATGAGACACATAACATTTGACACTGCACATGTACATATACAATGTAGTGAATGTACAATGTACATGCCCATGCTTTTATATAAGGTCCCTTGAGATTTTCTTTTCATTTTTATACAGTGAAAAGGTCACCTTATGTACAAGCAATTCCTGTAATTAAATGTATTTGTATGTAGTGCATGTATAGCAGGCATGATTAATACTATAGGGATTACTATTGCCAATAAAAACTACAATGTGGTTATTGGAATTTGATTACTATTAATAGTGATATTGATGATAAATAATTGAATTGAATTGGTGGGGATTTCCCTCCCTTTACAAACCAAGAGCACTACTTATATGGTCGTTATATTTTTTATTCTATTTAATGAGCAGGACTTCTCCTTCACTAATCGAGAGTACAGAGTTTTCTATGTGAAACTACCCAATGGACAGCTGGTCTCTGAAGTAGTAAGTACAACGTACATCTATGTGTTATGTCGTTTTTGTGGTGTGTTAATTTTTGCTAATTTGGTTCACCTTTAATCATGCCTTTTTAAAAGATATGAAAGTTATTATATAATCATAACTTTCACTAACTATAGGAAGTGCAAATAGAGATGCTAAGTGAAACCAAAGCCTATTAAGCTTCTTTCTTTCTCACATTTTCCTTTTGTGAAGTTTTCTTTATGAATATATATATGGCATTGTTAGCCTACATCCACATATAGAAACCAATATATTTATTTTATTTTGTTTCTGCTAGACAGAAGCATCACAGTACATGTCTGGTTGTTCAATCTTTGTAGGTCAATATAAATCGTCCAGTTTCCATACTTATTAACAAACTAGCAGAACAGCTAGGAGGTGAGATATGCAGCTTCAATATGAACGTGTACAATACATTTATAAAAAAAAGCAAAATCTTCATACATGTATTTCTCTTTACATTACAGTTACTATAGCTTATAGATATTAATGATGAATGGTCAATGTACATGTATGTTTTTAATTAGATTGCATGCATGTTTTTCTTTACTTTAATGTATCTTTATTGCTTTATTTTTTAATAGTTACTAGTTCAGATATTGATGATAAATGGTCAATGTATGTTGAAGGATCTATTCTAACTACAATGAAAGAGGCTGTCCTCGAGGTTAGCAACACTCTCCCTACTCTACCAATCTTTACTGTACATGCACATGTACACACATGTATGTCCTTCTTCTACTGTCTAGTTTGGTGAGGTCCAGCCAGCCAAGGCTCATGTTGACAGATCAGTATCGCTAACACAACTAGTAGACAGCAACTCCCTAGCAGGTATACTGGCATTATCATAACTCACTTGCCAAATTTGTTTAATAATATTCACATGTCGCACATTACTTACACATGTATGGACCTGCTCTGCAAATACAAGTATCTGTATATGAACGTGCCAAATATTTTAGTATTGCTCCATCAGGTATAGCTTGGGACACATTTGCTTGGCCCTTTTAAGGTTTATTCAAGTCATTAGCTGATGGGGTAAAGCATCCAACTGATAGCATTCTTTGCTTAAGATGTGTCATGGCTAGCTTGTTGAGAATGAGAAATTTGTGAGAATTAGCTAATTCGATTAGCAATCATCCCCCACCACACCTAGCACTTAATTGATATAAGAAATTCCTTGATTATGTAAGAAATTTTGATTTGTACAGATCAAGGTGCTGCTCCAATACTACTCAAGAATTCACTGTCATTCAGAATGCAGGGGATCACAACATCAAGAATACTGAGGTTTGCCATGTTATACTTTTACTGTACTGCACTGCCTTATAGTACCTTGTACTTATATTTTGTGGATGACTGAGGTTTAATTACTAATAATACTAATTTAATACTGATGCTTTAATACTGAGGTTTGATTAGTTGACACTGTGTTACCTTATAGTATTATTGATAATGTGTATTTATATTTTGTGGATAAAAAATTTTGAGGATTGTTATATTTAATTCATGTTATTATGATGATGTACATGATATAGGCTTGATGATGGTGATGACTCATTTGCTAATTATTGCTCAGTACCAATCACTAATGAATTCCATAAGGTATTATTATTATTATTATTATTTTTATTATTATTTTTATTATTTTTTGCAGAAATGGTTAGGTGTTGTTCAAGGCAATCAGCCGTGTACATTGGAATCTGCCGTTAAAGTTCGTAACAAAAAATAACAAAACGAGCAATAATAATTATTAATATTAATACAATCTTCATCTTTTCATTTCCTTTCTATAGTTGGCAGCTATACAATATCAGGCTTACTTTCTTGACAGGACAGCTGAGAATTCTGTGGTTGGATTCTGCAGGTATTTATAATTATTACATTATACTAGTGCAGTATGGTGAGGGCCTATTGTGAAGATACAGTGTAGTCAATTTTCACCAAAATTGAGAAGGAGTGAATTCTCCATTTTTATAATGTTATCTGATGCATATACATGTACTTATGTTGTGTAGAAAGTTTGAGCTGATTCTGATCAAAATTAGATTTTTTACGAATTTTTAAAGTTGCTCCAAAATTGGGTAAAAGTCCCTGTACTATAGTACAGGGTCCGAGGCCAAATTTCAGCAAAAATGACAAGGAGAGAATTCTCCATTTTTATAACTTTATTTGATGCATATACATGTACTTATGTTGTGTAGAAAGTTTGAGCTGATTCTAATCAAAATTGGATTTTTTTACGAATTTTTAAAGTTGCTCCAAAATTGGATAAAAGTCCCTGTACTATAGTACAGGGTCCGAGGCCAAATTTTAGCAAAAATGACAAGGAGAGAATTCTCCATTTTTATAACTTTATTTGATGCATATACATGTACTTATGTTGTGTAGAAAGTTTGAGCTGATTCCGATCAAAATTGGATTTTTTTACGAATTTTTAAAGTTGCTCCAAAATTGGATAAAAGTCCCTGTACTATAGTACAGGGTCCGAGGCCAAATTTTAGCAAAAATGACAAGGAGAGAATTCTCCATTTTTATAACTTTATTTGATGCATATACATGTACTTATGTTGTGTAGAAAGTTTGAGCTGATTCCGATCAAAATTAGATTTTTTACGAATTTTTAAAGTTGCTCCAAAATTGGGTAAAAGTCCCTGTACTGTAGTACAGGGTCCGAGGCCAAATTTCGGCAAAAATGACAAGGAGAGAATTCTCCATTTTTATAACTTTATTTGATGCATATACATGTACTTATGTTGTGTAGAAAGTTTGAGCTGATTCCGATCAAAATTAGAATTTTTACAAATTTTTAAAGTTACTCCAAAATCAAGTAAAAGTCCCTGTACTATAGTACAGGGTCCGAGGCCAAATTTTAGCAAAAATGACAAGGACAGAATTCTCCATTTTTATAACTTTATTTGATGCATATACATGTACTTATGTTGTGTAGCAAGTTTGAGCTGAATCCTATCAAAATTGGATTTTTTACGAATTTTTAAAGTTACTCCAAATGATGTTTATTTTTTTATTTTGTAGACCTAATGATTTCCTTCCTGCTGAGTTTGCTGGCGTTAGAGGTATAGAGCAGAAGATGTACAAGGAGCAGGAGAAGATTAAATCAAAGAATCAGGGAGACATTCAGAAATTTTACATCAAATATTGCTGCTCCCTCCCAACCAATGACACCATGTTCTTTCCTGTTAGGGTAAGTTGTGTAGTATTTAGCCATGGTCATTTAAAATGTGCTGATTTTTAAAAATACCCTGTACTATAATACTAGCCTGTGCTTTTTCCCCAAAAAATTGGCTATGAAATTGCTTTCCATTATTTGGGTGACCCTGACTAAAAGGTTCTAAGTTATGGCCATTAAAAGAGATAAATTCATCATCATCATCATCATCATCATTATTATTATTATTAGGAACCAAGACGGAAGCTTTTCCAGAGCACTCGTTTGAAGCCCGTCCTCTTGGGCGTGAACAAGAACGGTATTCTTAGGGTTTGCCCAAAGACAAAGGAAGTCCTTGACAGTTGGGAGTACCAGGTCCTCAAGAACTGGGCCTATTCACGAAGAACCTTCGTTATTGTGAGTTTATTAAAAAAACTTAAGCTATTCTAAACAACACAAGTTGTGTTTATAAGCACTTTATGGAGAGTAATGCACATGAATATACCATACAAGATGATTTATTGGCGGGAGTAATATTTGGCAAATTTGCCTGTGGAAAAAAATTGGCAGATTTTATATTGGCGGTTTTGTACCACGTTCCATTGAGCATGCTCAGATTGAAACAAAATGGCTGATTTTATATTGGCAATTTCTTCATAAAACCGCCAATCGCCAATATAAATTCCTCACCAATAAATCATCTTGTATGGAAGTATCGTGTTCATGTGTTTTAATGTTTTTTAGGCTTTCAATGAGAAGAGTTATGCTGTAGAGTCCAATCAGGCGAGGTGGATCAGTGAACTTGTTGATTTCTTTGTTGAGTCAATAGTACAGTCATCAGTAAGTTTGTTCTATACATACAGTTCTATTCTAAAAAGAAAAAAGGCGGGATCATTGAGATTTGAACCGTTGCCATAGTGTAGTTTTTCTTTACAAAATTTTGTGTTGTGGCCACCAAGTTCTAAAAGATATTCATGGCTGACTTTTGTGATTAAGACCTTAAAATTGTTGATTTTTTTAAAGTATAAAAAAAAGAAAAAAAAGAGGATCGTTGAGGGTTGAACCGTCATCCTATTAGTTTTTTTTACAAAATTCTGCATAGTGGCCACCAAGTTCCAAAAGATACTTACGAATGACTTTTGTCACTAGAAAGTTACAGCCATACAAGCTTTGAAAATTAATTTTTTCCTAAGCAGAATCTCTTATCAACCTACTATTATTGTATTCTTTTTCTTTCTTTCTCTCCTTGTTAGCCTCCTCCTCAGCCTCCCTCATGAAGATGTCTCAAATAATAATTCTTATTAATATTCCAAATAATAGTTATTCATTGAAACACTGTGATTAATATTATTCATTATATACTAAACAACAGCAACACTCATTAATAATAATAATAATAATATTTCTACAATAATTAAACATATTAATAGTTAGTAATCTGTTTGTGTTTTCCTTTCTTTTCTATCTACATAAACAATCTATTGACAGTCTCAAACTTAAACAACAACAACAACAACAATAATAATAATAATAATAATAACTACCCAAGACGGGTACTCCCTTGAATGTGTTTATGCAAAGTAGGCGGAGTCCTAAGTGTGCGTGCTCCACCCACCACTGCTAAAATTTTTATGCTTCTGACGTGAAGAGGTGTCATGGGGTGTGGTCATCATGGGGGGAGGGGCTGGCATCATGTACCCAGCCATGGGAGGGGCTCCCATACCAGCGTAGCTACTGTATCCAGCAGCCACTGCCCCCTTGTTGTCATACTGCTGGTGCTGGTGCTTAGTGTAACTGCTGAAGTCATTAGCAGCACCTGTGGTGGAGGAAACTGGAGAGGAAGGGATAAGGGAAAATAATAGAACACTGCATAGTATAGTGGTGCCTCTACTACATGTATATAAGGATGCTTTGGGGGCACGAAAGCAGAGGTGTCCTTTATGTGGAAGTATAAATAATGGCATGTAGAACTTCTACTAAATAAGGATGCTTTGGGTCAAGAAAGTGTCTCTGTTATACAGAGGTGTCCTTTATGTGGAGGTTATTTTATACGGTAAGGAATGTAATTGGTACACTAGGTGCTGTCTGTTAAATGGAGGTATTAAATAGAACTAAAAATTACCAGAATTATTCTTAGCCATTGATCCAGTGTAGAGGTCGTCCAACAGATACTGTCCCTGTGGCGTTTGCTGATATGTAGTACCAGCTGGATACTGAGAGGCTCCACCTGCTTTATGATTCATCTGAGGAAGAAGAATATCACTTGAATCAAGCCTTCATACTTTAAAGTGTTTTGTAAATGTACTTGGACTTAAGTTACTTTTCAAAGTACTTTCCAGTGATAATTTTTGCATGTTAAAATAAAAATTTGCAATGTGCCATTAAATGTGTCATAAAAATTAATTTGTGCACATTTTTCATATTTTAAAACAAAAGTCCCTACAGACTGACCTGTGCAGAGTATCCAGGCATTCCAAGGTGAGGTGGTGCATAGAGATACATGTAAGGTGGAGCACTGTAGAAATTCTGAAGGGCACCTATGCAACAAATGACACAATTAATGGACCATCACTAGATGAATATGTTCACTGACTTTGCTGCTGTTGAGTGTTGGTAGCTCCAACAGGAGAGGTGAGGTCATACTTGGAATCAGCTCCGAAAGACGTAGCAGAATGATCCCTGGAGAGACCCTGGGAGACTGGGGCCGTGGCTAGGACAGGAGCACTGTCCGAGCTAGGCTGATGCTGCCCATAAAACTACAAAGAGTTTACAACAGAGAATAAATGTATTTTCAGTTTAGAGGTGCTATACTGGCGGTATATTGGTGTAAATAATGACTTATTAGACCAAAATTGAGGGTTTTAAATTTCCCAGATTTGTCCGAAATATATTTTATGGATTTACAATGTAATTTAACTATCTTGTACTGCATATTAAATTGATTTTTGTGAATGTAAGTATTCTAATTAAAGCACTCACCATCATGGGCGGAGTCCCGTAAGGGAAAGGCTGAGTCAGCATATGATGGGGATACACCATACCAGTGGGGGCGGTAGGGTGAGGCATGGGGAGAACATTACCAGTGCTAGCATGGCCTTTACCTAATGGAAATACACATTATGACACAGCAAGTCAAAAAATAAATTAATAATTACAGTGATACATGTTTATTATTTTTAGTATGCTCTTGATTGCTATATAATGAGATATTTTTATTCCGCAAATTCATTCAAAAAAAAAAAAATCTATTTTGTGGCTTTAATTTTTGAGATTTTATATACTTTTAGGCCACGTTTGAACTGCATCTAATCAATTTCCGAGAATTTTATTTTCGCAAATTTAGGAGGGAAAAAAAAAAGTGAAATTTGCAAAAAATGGGCAACAAAATATTCTTGCTATAATTGAACATAATGAAGTTAAAATGACATCAGATAGCTTCATTAAAGATAAAGGTATTATAGGTCACTACCTGTAGCCCCAATGTGAGAGGAGGGTTGCTGCTTGTTGCTCAGTGATGACATCACAGATGAGGTGTTGGAGTGACCGTGATGGGAAGGGGCGGGGTTAGTAACCATGGCAACGGTTGTGTGCTGGGTGGTGAAGAGAGGCTGAGTCTGGGCAACAGATGCAGAGAAGCTATGAGACGCTTCCTAGAAATAAAAGAAATCATTACAACTTTTATTGTACAGTATGGCTCCGAAATCACCTCCAATTTTTATTACATTTTCTGATACATATTGATGTCCTTATGCTATGCAGAAAGTTTGAGCCAATTCTGACTAAAAATTTTCTAGTTACAACCATTTGAAGCAACAAAATCACGTGTGACCTTATACTACTGCAATGACAAAGACAAGCCATGAATGGACATGTACAGTAGATACACAATATAGAGGTGGTTAAGCCAAACTTGAAAGACTATAACATAGGTACTTGTACAGTTGTACACAACAAAAATAATAATTAAAATTATATTAAAAGAGAGAGAGAGAGAGAGAGAGTAGTGTATTCAGTACATACCAGTGATACAGGATTCATGGCAAGTGTATAGCTATTACTGGTTGAAGCGGTCAACAGGTCATCAAGTTTAGCAGGACCTCCCGACATACTAAGAGCAGACTCATGCTGCGGCTGAGTAGGAGGGGGTAACAGTCCACCGGTTGCCATGGGAACGCTAGTGGGTGCCATGGGAACGTTAGTGGGTGCCATGGGAACGGTACTGGTTGCTGTAGGAACGTTACTCGAGTGCTGACTAGGATGAGTTAGTCCAGGAGGTGGATCCAGTTTTGGTGTTTCATTAAAACCAGTCGAGAGACCTCCGGTTGATATGGCAATAACGGCAGTATCATCGGAAAAACTATAAAAGGGGTGTGGTCTAAAAGATAAGCCACACCCAAACTAACCTTGATGTATAGTGAGTGGAAGTAAGTATTGAAGACGTGTCCGAACTGACCACCTGGAATAGGAAAAGCAGTTGTACATTTATAGATGTACATGTGGAAATTATATTAATATAAACTAATTAGTACATCATTTACTATTATTAAATTGCCTTATTGGATTATTTTAATCTGCTCCTTTGATCATACAAGTGGCATTGAATTACATCAGGTACAGCGTACATGATTCATGAATGCAGTACCATTTATAGGAATCAAAACACGCACAACATGCACAAGACCAGTACATGTACACGTGTATATATATATATATATATATATTCCATGAAATAAAAGATCTCTCACTTGCTGCGATGGAGATGGGATCATGTCAGTAAACATTTGGTCACCGCCTCCGGACGAGAGCAGGAGGGACGAAGGAGAAGCAACACTAGCAGTGGTAGCAGTGGGAGTTGGCTCAGGACCAACGAAATCAATACCGAGAGCACCAAGCTACACAAGTACAAGTTACTTGTATATATAAAGACAAAAAGGCACTCACTTCAATTTTGAGAGAGTCAACAGTGTAACTGGGCATCTCGACTGGCTGGGAGGGTATCTGTGGGGTCTTGTATCGTCTGGTTTTACTCAGTGCAGCTGCAACACCACCTCCTCTTTGAGACTGGTCCTCTAACACTGCTGGACTCGACTCTGACCTCCTTTACAAATAAAATAAAGATACACATAATAAATGAATAAAGACTCCATCATTTCTACAATCCTTTACTATACAAGCAAAAATGGTGTTTTTAAGATAATAATTTGTGTGAGGTTCATAAAATAATTTCACAAACGTTCACTGATTATAGTCATCCTTTACTGTATTAAATTGATTTCCACAAAAGTTAACTGTGCAAATCTTCATAAAAAAATCAAGTAAAAATGCAAAAAAAAAAAACACGGTTGAAGCTTTAATTTTGATTAATTCTTATGATTAACATACTTGTTATCATTGAATAGAGCTTCCTCATGAGTATCATTGTTCAATGGAGTGTCCAGTGCCTCGGGGAACACGGACTGTTCCTGGTTCGTTTGGCTGCTAATAGGTACTTCGGGTGGGGGCGGAGTTGGGATTGAATCAACAAGTACCCAATCATCAACCATAAAGGACTCCTCTGGATTTATTGGATCTACAGAAACAATTAAGAGCATATGACACACAAGAACAAATGTAATGCCCTGGACCATGTACTATAGTACTGGGACTTTTTAGAGCAACTTTAAAATTTGTAACAATCTAATTTTTTATTCCAATAAGAAATTTAATTTCCAAATTGACATTCCACAAAATTTATTGTCTATGAAATATAAGTCCCAAAGAGAATTTCATTACAACCGCATCATATAGTACTGGCCATTATTTACACATGATCATAACTCAACAATGATTATTATTATTATTATTATTATGTTTATCAAATTGTTGTTGTTGTATGCCACTAGTGTCAACATAAAAGTGTCAACAAGGTAAGGGTTTGACATACCACGTGTCAATTTAATCATAAAATTCATAAAATAGTGAAGGAGAGTTCACTACTGCACTACACAAACACCATCAAACACATTACACTATTACAATAACAGCACAGACTACACACACTTATATTTACAGAGAACATAATGTACTTGGGAAATATAAATAATATATACATTGCAGTTTAATCCTCTTTTCTAGGGGCAAATGTTTTGTAATTGTATTACTATTTCAAGTACTATCTATCAGCCACTGTTACAAGTTAAAATTACAATGATTTATATACAATGCACACATACACGTACGTGTATAATCACCTGTTATTTTTGTGCTCACGAGTTCTTCACTGCCCCACATCTCCTTGGTCTGTTTAGGTCCTCTCCCCGAGTCACCTTTCTTCGAAAACCCTCCCCCTCCTCCTCTGTGGCGATTCTCGTGAAACCCTTTGTTCTCTCGTCTACTACTGTAGTCCCCACCTTTTCTATAACCTCCTTCCCTCTCTGAGTTCGGTCTTTGATCAAATCTTCTTTTCTGGTCCCACTTTCCGCCATCTCTCTCCATCTTTCCTTCATGCCATCGACTGCTGCTGTCTTCTCTCCTGTTCTCCCATTTATTGGACTCATCTCCGTTCCTCCTTTTCCCTCCGTCAAAGTCCCTCTCTCTCCTCCTGTATCTTCCCTCTTCTCTGTTCCCATCCCATTTCGAGCTCTCCCATTTTCCTCTCTCTTTATCCTGATCCCCCTCTCTCCTCCGATAGCGTCCTTCCTTCTCCTCTCCATCTCGCTTGTTGTTCTCTCGTCTTCCGTCGTTTCTTCTACGTCCTTCATCGTCCCCACGTCTCCTACTGCTCTCCCATTTTCCTTCTCTCTCGTGGTCCCGCCTGTTGCCACTCTCCCTCTCTCTCTCATCTGTCTCCTTTCTCCCATTTCGTTGCTTTCCGCTGTCTTCAGTTCCTTCAGATTTTCCTTCTTTGAAACCTTTTCGTTGTGAGCTGGGCTTTTCCTTAGAGTCAACTGTCACAGACCCACCATAGCTTTCTCTTGTATGCTTTGCAGCTGCAGAAAAAAATAAACATAATGGTTAAATTATTACTACTACTGCCACTACATGTACATCTAGCATAGCCATAATCATCATGATATGAAAAATAAAGATAATAGAAATGGTTTTTGGGGAACTGTTTGACAAGCCCCTAAAGGCAGGCATACAAAAACACAAAAAACCACACTAATGTGATACAATCTATCACATAAATTATAATTATCTACATGTACAGTACAATAACGATACAAATTCTGACATTAATTTTACTAAAGCTTCATTTACAGTAATTAAGCCACAATTGAGTGAGCAATTTGACCCTTTGAAACTGCAAATGCTTTGAAGCTGATGCAATACTGGCTACTTCAATCCTGCAGTACATTCCTGGTACTGTTGGTACTGTTATGCATAGTAATGTTATAAAACACTAGTTCTACAAGTATACAATTACTATTCTAAAGGAAAACATTCCTTTACCACTGCTGTATGTAGCACAAGCAGTGAACTTACCTCCAGTTTTAGGATCTGGAAAACCTTTCCTTCCTTTCGGTTCTGTCGACTCTGTCTCAGGTAGTTTCTTGTTCTTCTTCTTGCTGCTCATGGTGGTCCATTCATCCTATATGGGTTTAATACATGTCATCATCATTATGACAGAATAATGTAGCAAAAATCTATGTGTATGTACATGTACATGTATTTAATTCTGTACTTTAATACTCAATTAATGTATAGTAAAAAAATTGCAGCCAAAAAAGATTCGGATTATACAAAATGAAAGATTGTGCAACTTAGCCAAAGAGTTTTATTTTTTTCTAGATTTTACATGAAATTTCTTGATCTAAAAACCCTAAAATAAAGTCTTTACTTTTTTATCAGAAAAAGGCAAAGTCTACAGTTATGCTAGTTTTAACAAGTAAGAATTAATGGATTTAAATGCCTCCTTATCACCCAAGCTGTATTCTTATTACACTATTTTTATATTGAATTTCAAAAAGGGAGTGCCAGGAGTGACTTTGGACAGATATACCCACTACACTCCCAATAGTTTCAATATAAAGAAAAACCTAATTATCATTTATTTCAAAATATACTCCACACTATCAAATGATGTCACTTAGTTTCCGAGCCAACACTTTTCAATTATAAATAAAATAAAAATAATTAAACATAAAATTGTAACCCCCCCCCCCACTTATACTAATATCAACATGCATGTAAGCACATTAATATTATACAACCACATCAACTAGATACTACACGTGTACGTGTATCTCACATGCGTATTGCTAGAACTGTCCAGCAAAGCTTCGATAGACTTCTCTACATCGTAGTCATTGTCATGAAGAGCGACCATGATCATCTCCTCTGGTAATCTTACGACTGCCAATATCTGACCAATGAGCTCTGTTATATTAGACGGGGTGCTGTCCCCTAGCATATTAGCGAGCGTTACCTGTTCCGCTGAAGGTGGCTATTAGGGAATGAGGAGTATAAAGCATAAGTGAGAAGGTGAACTTACTTTGAACTTTTGGTCATAAGAGACAGCAGGTGTTACATTGGAGGGTGTGGATGGTTGTTTCTCCCTCCTGGACTGTTGCTGCTGACCGGCTGAGCGACGGGAGTCACTGCGGCGAGTCTCGCCGTTATTACGGGCGCTCATCCCCAGTACCATTAACAACTGGAGAGAAAGAGAATGAGAAGTGATGGTGGTGGGTTTTTTTTAAAGTCAAATGAAGGGCCTCCTACCTTATTATCTTTTTGTCAATTAAAAAGACGAGCGGCTGTGTCTTTCTAATACTAAAAGGGTAGGAAAGAGTATTGAGACCTCTAGAATAAATAAAACAATAAACGAGGAGCCGGTAGATACACACAAGAACAAGAAGTGGTAGTTGCCTCCACGTTTAAGGATCACGTGATCTGTTAACCACGCCTACACTCTAATTAAATTTTAAAGTTTATAACTAGCCCCGCCTTTCTAATCCTTGCTCCATTTCTACTGGCACCGTACATTGAGTCATTGAGTACAGAAAAATGCAGCTTGCCAAAGATCACCATGACCATTCCCAGCCCCGCCGTACCTCCTCCTCGTTCCATTCTTATAGCAGTGTCTCTCCTACGCAGCCTGCATTAGGTAGTCTGAGACACCTGCAGAAAGGAACTCTCTACAACTGTGCGACAGGGAAAACTGTTTTGAGTAAGCTAACATGAATAGTCTCGTGTGACTAGCACTTATTCTAATTTCTAGCCTCTTCAAAACAAATACTTAGCACTTCTTTGACAGGCTCTTGGAAAGATAATCAGATCCTAATTATTAAATCAGAAACCCCGTACGTTGCTCAGGTAAGGAGAGAGAGACGGCAATGAATGCCCTCAATCAAATATTATTGTTACTACACAGTTGGAAATTGGTCTGCATGAAAGCAAAGTAACAAGGATCAGTGGTGAAGTATTTGTAGACACTACACCTTTATACTCCAGTACAGTCCAGATCAGTAGCGGTTAGTATTAGCCCTTGCTATTGACAATGATCACTATTTCACTCTCATAACAGGGCAAGTGCTGACACTAGGTGATTTAAAAAATCAGTTTGAATTTCATCTGAGGTACAGCAATAAGTATAATATATACTGCCTACACGTAACATAAGGGCATTGAGAAACAGCATAGGTCTGTTGTATTAGCTCTACTTTCAATGACTATCAGAACCATTCTGCTCTAAATTGTAGCATTACTTCTTTATTATTATCATCACACTTCTAGTACAAAGACTAGAAAGCTACCAAGAAGCCCGATTTTTGGTCTCAAACTCAACGTAAATATTTTAGTTATTTTTCGTATTTATAATTACTAAGCCCCAACAATAGACGATGGACTCTCCACGAAAGAAACCTCTCCTTCCTCCAGTTGATCGTCCTCTTTCCTCTTCGCTCTCTGAGTCATGTCTCTCTACTGCTAGCCACCAAATGAATGGCTCGTTACAGCAAACGCTTAGAAGAGTCTCACGTGAAGTGATGCTACGTAAAAAGGGCGAGAAGGATCCAAAACAACCTCTTCCCCCGGTAAGATAGTAAATATTACGAGTATGGTGACTAATTTAGTTTCTTTATAGGCATATGAACAAGTAGGGAATAGCATTGGCTACCAGTTATTGCTACAGTCTCATCCAAATGTGTCAGAGAAGCTCATTAACAGCATGTACCCACTGCTGAAGGTAATATCATCAGAGAGAGTGCAATGCTGTCATGTAAACAAACATCTCTTTTATTACATGATGACAGGAATTGAATATTATAATGTGAATTCCCCTCTTAAAACCTTTTTCCTTCTTTCTGACTTCTCTCACCCTCCTCTCTCTCTCTCTCCCATCTCCTTTCTCTTCTTTCTTGTTCTATAGGAGCTTCATTCCAGTAGTGAGTGGCTATTCTCTGATTATCTTGACGCATACAACGAGAGTCTTAAGACTAAAGCCACTCCACAATGTCTCCATCCGTCTGATTTACCTACTGTCAAGTTCCTTGTTGATCTCTCTGTACATGTATCCTCCCTACCAGTGAGTGACAAACACATTAATTGGTTACATAGGACTCTGTTGATGTCACTATATGTTTATACTGTGGGGCTGTTAATGAGGCAACAATTGGATTGATCATGCACACACACATAGACAATATATAATAAGATATGTCAGAAATGTACACGTGCATGTCAGTATGCATGTACATGTAGTCTAATTTGTTAATGTACATACCAATAGTTTATCTTGTAACTGATCATAGACTTGTGTGATTGACTCCCGTTGATTATTAATTATGCATGTGCATGTACCACTCAAAGAAGTATGTACACATGCACCTTTCAATTTTATACTATTTCTTTATATTTCTCTCTACTCTAGCCTGATTCCCAGCAGAAGTTCCTAAAACCAGATCCAGCTCTTTGGATGCAGCTACTGGTCATTTTTAGTGCTGCAGAACAGAACAGACAAGCTATGGTTGATCATCGCTGCCCGTCAAAAATTGTTGGTTGCATGAACCTCACATCAATGGCTGACAACAAAGAGCTCCAATCCTATAGTTGGGAGATATTGTCAAACATACTATCTGTTCCTACTCCTCCAGACAAGAAAGTAAGTATGCATGACCATAGCTGAGCATACACATGTAGGCCAAGCCGTAAATAGAGTAATTCATTAAATAGAATTTGATTTTTTAATCATCCTTGTCAAGAGGCAATTACAAAAATGATAAAATAATTAATTAAGAAGAATGTAATTACATTTAGGTCATCATCATGTTGTTGTGTAACATTATTCCTTTAATCTAGCCGCCACTTCACTTACAAGCATTGACTTTACTGATGAGTCACATTAAGAGACAGTTTGATCAATATTCGCACCGTAACGATCTGATCAAGACCATCTTATCGTTTGTATCCAATTTGTGTGCTACTGTTAGAACTTGTGCTACTACTAGTACTTGTGATCCTGACCACCCTTTGCCTTATTCACAAAGTAAGTGTTAATTTAAGTTATATTTACACAGTATTATTATTATTATTATTATTACTACTACTATTATTATTAATATTATTATTATTATTATTATTGCTATGGGGCTTTTTCCTTGGATGGGAAAGCAATGTTTGCTATTCATTTGTATAGAATGTTTAGAAAATGCTTATAAGTAATACAGAAGATGTATTAATGTTTTCTTTGTGCTCTTATTGCTAGGCTATGCTAGAGATGTGTTCAAGCTCATAGAAGAGAGTGAGTTAAAACAAACTATACTGGATCTCCCAGAATTCCTTCAAACAGACGAACTCGGTGCTCTCATTACAAACATACTAATATCAATGGCACCACTGTAAGTTTGTGGGATCATGTGACAATGATAAAGGAATACATTACCAATGTTCACCTCTGTCATTGATCCAAGGCTAAGAGCAGGCAAAATATTTTTATACTCTACATAATTATTTTAGTTCTTATTATAATTGTGGTTTATGTTTGTAGACCTGCACCTCCTCGTAAAGTGCCTCCACCTAAACCGAAGCGAAGTCGCTGTCATACTCAAATTATTTTTGATCCTCCGAATGATTTGGCACTATTGGTAATTCAATTGTAAATTATCTCCACTCTATTCTTCTTGTTTTTACTTTTTACTTGTTAAAGTATACTCCTTTTTCTTCTTCCTCCACAGGGTAAGTTGGGAGCTAAGCCTTCAGGAAAGACAACTCATCGTAAACTTCCAGAGATACCACTAGCAGTCACTTATAGCAAATCAACTGAAAACCTTTACGAGAGGGTTGATGGACAAGGAAGTACCAAGCGTCAATCTGGTAAAACCTCTCATTCACCGACATCTTCCAATTCAGTTTATGTCAAGTCCAGTCGGAGTCAAAGTATACCTGGGATATTAGTGACACAGGACTCATTCCTCCATCAAAGCAGCAGTGGCTCACCATCACTAGAGAAGCCTAATAAAGCTATTGACAGTGAGAAGCCAATGGTTAGTAATGGCTTGCCAAAAGATAAACCAAAATTGGACTGGGATGTGGAGAGATCCTTACCAGCTCAATTATCACCTTCTTCTAATGGCAGTCATTCTAGCAACAGGACGAGTCTTGAGCAATCCTTACCAGCACGCTATTTGAAGCTATATTCACCTTTAAGGGAATCAATGTATAAGCGCTCATCAGCAATGGAGCTGATAATGCCTAGCCATTTAATGTCTAGGTCACCTACTGAGGAAATACTTACGGCATCAGTGTCTGCAAGGCAAGCTTTTGATCCTGAGAAACCAATTACTGATTCAATGGTAAATGGTACACCCAATGAAAATCCAACATTGAGCTCAGCACGTTCTGTGCCCTCTCATTTGGACACCATCTCTTTGGAAGGCAATGAAGAGGATGAAGAGCAATCTCTCCCAGTCCACTATACTCTGCCACATAAAAAATCTAATTTATCCGATTCAAATCTTTTAGCATCAAAGCCATCACCTCCTAGAGTGGAAAGTCGTGCCTCTCCCAGTGTCACTGATCATTACTCATTGATTTCTGATTCTGATTCTGAGAATTCATCGATCAGTAGTATACATGATGAAAGATCGCGTCGTCTTTCCAGCCCAAGGCCTTTATCACATCATAGCAGATTATCCCCAACCAATGAAAGGAGCTCTTACCTTAAGGCGGTCACCTCATCGCAGCAAATTTCACCCAAATTGAAATCCAAAGAGGTTGAGAATGAGACTGAAACATTATCTCAGTCTGATAGAAAGAAAGTAAGGAAATCTGTATTCTAATATCTAATTCTATCCTTTGATGTTGTAGCTATTAGATGACATTATTGCCTTGTGGAAGAGAGGGAAGGCAATGCAAGCTGCTTCCAAATGCACGCTTGCCTGCTTCTTTACTGGTTCAAGTAATAATGTCCAGTTGTTCATGGATTGTTTGTCAAAATTTTGTGATGACTTGTAAGTACACGTGCTGGTATAGTAATTTGTTCTTATATATGGGTATGCTCATTAATAATGATTATGGTTTGTTTTTAGTAAGCATTGTACGATTGGTGTGTGTATCATACTCTTACCATTTGTAAGACAAGTAGTAGTAACTGAGACTGATATCAAGTGAGTTTCTTTCAACCAGTCTGTGTTTGATATTTTACGTGTGTAGGCATATAAAGATAATTTTCAACACTCTGTCTCTTATTACTGAGAATTTTTCATCAAATATAACCAATAGTGAGTATATTATGATCCCATGCTTTTCTTTCTCTGTGATTATGCATAATTCCCATATTTAAACTTTTGTTTCTATTTTTTTCTTTCTAGTAAAGAAAAAGGCGTCTCATACAAGTGATGTAGAGCAAAAGCAGGCTTGCTATCACGAGCTCCATCTTGTATTCTTCTCATTATCAAAAATAGCGATAACTGATGTTGTTCTATCAACTCTTGTGGACAAAATCAAAAATTTATTAAAACCATTTGCCAATCCTCTCTCTTCATTGTGATCATGTTAATCTATTCATGCAATACATAATAATTTTTATTCATGATATCTGTCTGTATAGACTTTTATATTGCAACATTAACGTGATACTATAAAAAGGCTGAGAGAAAGCTAAGAAAGCACAGTCTACTCTGCTGTGGTGAAAATGAAGTCTTTCTTGTTCCTAGTAGCACTAATGATGTGTGCTATAGCCACTGCTATGGCTCCAATTGTAATGGAGAAGAAACCAAACCACTTCAGTTAGTAGCAGCATATAAGCTGGGTTATCCTTCATTTCTTCTCTCTAAACAGAGCAGTATAAAGTAATGTCTCATGGTGATCTAACTGATCAAAATAAGGACAGGAAGGCTTCCATTGGTTCAGGTTGGTGGACACTTGGAGAGAAAAAGCAGCCAAAAGACACGAAAGGAGAACCTGAAGACAATGAGCCTGGTGATGTACCAGATGTCTGGCGCCCAAAACCAATTGTAAAAAGGAAAATATACAGTAAGACTCTACCATTTTCATTATTGTATATGCATCAATGCTTATAGATGAATGTTATCATCCAGTCTCTAATCAACGTATACATCATGGATCATATTCTTATCACAAAGAATCCTGCCTCATGTGCATGTGTCCGTTTGGTCGTATGAAATGCGAGTATGCCTGTTGATGTCCAATTGAGTTGCTCCATGCAGTGAAACCTTCGCTATATTCAACACCACCATTATACTACATAGTATAGCTACTCCATAATAGTACATTTTATCAACTATTGTTCTTTTTATGTAATTCTTAATTGGCTTTGAGAGCCTATTGAGAGAAATGAATGCAACCAGATGCAGTACATTCTACAAAGATCTGAACACAGGTGTCTGTGGCTAGGCTAGCTCGCCCACGCATAATCATCACATGATGGGCGTGGCTAATAATGTGCTATGAATCTAATTACAGGTTGACTGACAAAAGTTTAGTAATGGACTGGGGATTTGTGAAGGGTTACGTTAGGAGCTGGCTTGATTGGGCGGTTGAATATGTAAGAGATGACCCATACGACTTTATCTCCAGATGTAAGTTCAGCTAGCCTGCAATATATAAGATAATATTTGTTTTAAAGCTTGAATTTATCATATTTTTTCATAAAATCTTCCCTTGTTCCTCCCTTTCTTCCTCTTGTGTAGTATTTATGATGTTGCTCCCAATGTTTATAATCAGTGGTTTATTATCTTGTTATTTAATTCGTGAGATAGATAGAGAAAATAAAAGGAAAGAAAAACAAGGTATAATAAGTTTATTTAGCCAAGGGGCATAATTTGTATGGGGGGGGGGGGGATACAGCTGAATCATGAATCCCACTTAGTAAGGTAGCATTGCTAATAGACTTTGGCCTGATTTTGGAGCAACTTTAAAAATTTGTAAAAAGACCAATAATTGAGGAATCAACTCAAACTTTCTACGCAACATAAGAACATGTATGTGTATCAGATAGAACTATAAAATTGAGAATTC
>NW_003546283.1:303107-328013 GCF_000090795.2 Amphimedon queenslandica | reverse complement strand
TCAGTCAAATGAGATTTGAAATAGTGGGTGTAAAGTGCTGAGGTGGCAATTTTTGTCACAAGTGTGGGTGTGTTTCTCTCCTCTAACTTTTTCTTTTTTTAAATTTTTTCTACGTCAGAGTTTAGATAAAAGAGCACATCACAATGCTCTGGAGAGAAAGAGGCGTGATCACATCAAAGACTCTTTTACGAACCTTCGAGACTGCATTCCATCTCTGTCTGGAGAAAAGGTATCCTGAGGGGGAACAGTCATACAAGAGAATTGTCATATTTTAAAAATTTAATGTACGTTTAGGTTTCAAGGGCTCATGTCCTTAATAAGGCAACGGAATACATACGACAAATGCAGAGAAATAGCTCAGTACGGACAGTAGAGATAGACGAGCTTAGAAAAAAGAATGAGATTCTTGAAGAACAAGGTAATACAATTGAGGAAAGAATGAGAGAGAATGAATAACATGAGAGAGAGGGGGGAATGACAAGGAATAGAAGAGGAAATGAAGTTGTAAAGTGTAGAAGAATAACAAACTGGGAAAAAGAAACTGTATAATGTTAGAACTAATGTCTTTGGGTGAGTGGGTTTAAAGAAAGAGGGAGAGGTGGAAAGAGAGCTGGAGGGGGAATAAGGATGAAAAGGAGATACATGGGGGTGGGTGGGTATACATATGCAAAGTGTGTACAATAGTATTCATGGTGTTAGTTGATACAGGTACAAGTGCACATTCCTTATAGTTAATGGATTAGAACAAGCACAAGAAACTGGTGCCCTTTCTTCACCTGAAGATCTCATTGCTAGTATTGCTGAGAAAGTCCAGCAAAGACAGCTTCTTAGGCAGCAACAGCAGCAGCAGGCAAATTCTAACAAGGCCAATAAAGTACAGGTAAGTTATTAGGGGACACTCCTTTTTGATCATTTTTATTATAATTTTTTGCTTGTAGCTGGAACCTTCTGCTGACACTAATAATGTAGTAACTGTGGGCCCCAAGGATAAACCTAATGGTATGAAGTATTAACATTAGTAACTGATACAGTAGAATCTTTATTTATCACACAATTTTGTATCATATTTAAGTTAAATGTATGATTAAGCATTCTGTTTGATGCCTGTCTTCTGTATGTTAGCATGATGTTGAGTATGTTTGAATTTACTTTGAACTTGAATAGAGTCAAGTGGTAATGGTTTTGTGTGTGAAATTCAATCATGGGCGAGGCATCAATATTTCTCACCACATGAATTGTTATTCATTTTGTGTTTATTAACAATACACAAACTCATTTTCAATGTTTCCCCCTCTCTCACACACACACTCTCCCTTTCCTTTTACTTATTAATAGAAACCAATACTCCTGTTAGTAGTGCAGCTGCTAGTGTCACTCCATCTTCAGCTCCTGCTACTAATGATCAAGCAAACTCTTTTAATATACTTGCCAACAACATTAGGACGACTCAGAACCTTCTCTCGGCACTGGCAAAGAACCTTCCGAGTACTACCAACAATCAAATGAGAGCTATAGCTGCTCGTGTTCTAGCATCACCAGTCAGACCACAAGGTAATATTTATAAATATCAATTATTTCTGTAATTGAAGTACGATTTTGGCACATGATAATTGAACCTTTTTTTTAAATTAAGGAGGATCTGATTATGATTGCTATTATTATTGTTATCATCATTAGAATTTTGCAGGTTGTTTTTTGATTTTAATAAACAGCCACATATCTTGTAGAGGCTGTGTTTGCTAACTTTCCTACAAGTTATGTGCACCGACCAACAAAGTATAGTCAGTCATGTTACAGCCTGCATTTCTCTACTTGCATGTGTCATTTTTGGCTATGCCATCTGTTTGCAGTCCATTTGTATGTACTTCATTTTTGGCTGGTAATACTAATATCCATTAACTGGAATTCCTCATATTTTATGAGTCGCATTTTAATGTCTTCATAACTGTGGTCTCCCTATGTTGACCAATGATGTGGTAAATGTGGGGAATTTCTGCTAGCACACATGTAAAGATCTAATTGCATCTTTTAAACCATAGGCATGCCTCCAGCTTCAATACCAAGAGGTGTTGTGACAGCAACCACTGTTCCACAATTGACTGAGCAGCTTCCCAAAGCAGTAGTGACTCCCCCTCCTCTCCCTCCACCTGTCTCCGCGTCGCAAGAGGCAGTTACTACCACTGTCTCGGCTGGAGGCAGTCAAACTAGTCAAACAAGTACAGCAACTACTGAAGCAAGTGAGTTTATTGTGTTTGATGAGGTCGTTTATTAACGAGTGTTTGTGGTAGGTGTCGTCTCGTTACAAGGGAAGGAGACACAGACTGATAGTGAAGATCAACCACCGACTAAGCGTTTCAAGGCATCTGCGACCGTGTCCGAGTAGTCTTGTCCTTATGTCTTATATAGTAGTGCTCTCTCTGCCTTTTTACTGTCCCTTATAGGACAGCTTGGGATTATGAACTACACTCACACACCATTTGCATACACATGCACAAAAACAGTTATTTTATTACTTGAATTTAACAAAAAAAGAAAACAACTAAAAAGGCATGTAAATTGGGGGGGGGGTGGTTTAAATGTTTTATGGGCGTGGCTCAGGTGGAATTAAGCAACGAGGGTTTACAATCTTTTCTTATTATCTTCTCTTACTCTCGATCTAATGTCCGTTCCTCCTCGAGTCCCCACACTCCAGTACACCCTCTCTCACGTCGCCCCTGACAAAGCAGCTGAGATACGCTCAGCAGTGACCGGGGCACTGGTATACTGTAGCCAGACTGGACTCTACTCCTTCGAGCACAGGGTAGAGACAACCTTCGTGCTACCATGGGACCTGAATCCACAAGTACAGCCACAGAGACTGAGCAAGTAATTCAGTGACTCTCTTTTTTACTTGAATTTTTACTCATGATTTGATTATTATTATTATTAATTTTATTTATTTATTTATGTATTTCTCTCCATTCTCCCCTCCTTCTTCGTCAGGGAGGTTCGTGAGGGCATAAGGTTAGAGCTATTGGATCCAGACACCCTCTTACACTTGGAGGGCTGTGGGGGCATTAATTGGAGTAACATGTCATCGTGGCAGTCGAGGCCGGCCCAAGGGGGTACCTGGGAGTACATTAATGATGTCATTTGTGGTGAGTTGTATGTGTATGATATACTGTTGCGTAATATGATTTATTGGCAAGAGTTATATTTGGGAATTATTTTGTCTGTGTATAAGTAATTGGTGAACTTCATCTCAAACTTTATATTGGTGTCTTCTGGTGATTTAGTAGCTACGTGTCGTGATTGATTCACAAAATTTTAATTCAAGTATATATATCACCATTGAAATCAGATTCCGCATGCCCTCAATCATGTTTGAATTTAACACTTATGTTAGCAGATATGTTTTCTGAAGGAAATTAGTTAGTAGCTTGGCATGGTTTACTTGAATATAAAGTACACCTACATGTATAACAGTGACTGAAATGTAACAGTGAATGGCCAGTTGTTATTGTTATCACTGCTGTATTGATTGAGCAGATAAATTCATTCTTTCTACACAATCAATCATAATATCCCCATTCATTTTATCTTCATATAAATGCATGTATAGGTCACATTGAGGCTGGTTACATTAGACCCCACAATGAGTATTCCTTTGCGATGCATAA
This sequence comes from Amphimedon queenslandica, assembly GCF_000090795.2. Lineage (NCBI taxonomy): Eukaryota > Metazoa > Porifera > Demospongiae > Haplosclerida > Niphatidae > Amphimedon > Amphimedon queenslandica. The sequence continues at coordinate 324,354 of NW_003546283.1, read as the reverse complement.
CAATGTACATATTCAACAGTTCCAAGTCAACTATATCAATGGCTCATTGGCTAATGTCAATACGCAGGAGTTGTATCAAATCAGACGATTGGCCTTTGCTCCATTAATGCCAATGAAAGTGAGTCCTTGTTTGATGAAATTTTCCACATCATAGTACAATCGATAGCATTTTTGCTGTATTTAGTATTTCACAAATACATTTTAAATTTGATTTTCATGCAATTAGTTTTTGCGAATCTTACAATTTTTATCCTTGAAAAACAGACAGTATGATTATGTTGCCAATCTAATTGGATTTTTAAATGAGTAGCCAACACTCAGTGGTGGTTGTGATGCCAAAGCATTACTGGTACTAATAATCCTAATAGCTCCTGTAGTATAGTCATTATTGCATTCTTCCTTTCCATAGACTGAGGCTGGTTCTAGTTCATTGTTTCATGCTGCCTCTTTAGGATTATGGGGTGTACATGACAGGAATCAGCTACTAAAGGAAGCTGTAACATGCACTCTTACTAACCAGCAGGCGCAGATTAATCTATACGATAGATGGAACACTGTCAGGTCTCGGTCTTTACCATCTGGCTCTCATAAATCAGTGGGTATTGTAAGTATTGCCTATCCATTGTCTTTACTCTTGGACCAATGTATACTGTCCAGTGTTTGTTACATGTAGTGCAGTTTATACAGGAGTGTCTAGCATGTTGCATGAAACAGAAATGTTTCTTATTTCATGCAGTTTGTTACATGTCTGTATAAACTGGTTGCATGCATCCAACCAGCTGCATGTTATCCTTTAAACATTATCATTATAAAATGTCCCAACTCTTGTGTTTTGCAGACAGACACTTTCAATAGACATTGGTCTTATTAGTGCTCTCTTTCTCGTGTTGCTTCACTCAATCTTTCCTTCTCTCTTTCATTTCTCTTTTCTTTTTTAGCAGTTTGCTCAGTGGGAGGCGGCTAAAGACAATATCGTCGGAGCTCCACAGCTTCACATATTCACTCTCTCAAATATCATCCAGAGACCAATAATAGTCTATTCACACCCTGAGAGTGAAGTGGGGTAAGCTTACGGGACATAACGCACACGCAAGAAAACTTTGAGCAGCTGGAAAAATTAAAATGCATGTACATGTACATGTACTTAAAAGTTTACTATGTGTGATTACAAGTAGGGTATTAAGTAGAGTATTTAGTGTATGGAGTAGTGTACGTAGTAGTGTAAGGGGTACATATTGGGGTTTGTATTAATGGGGGGGGGTAAAGGTCAGTCAATCTAAGAGGTGTGTCCCCACCCTCTCAGGGTTGGTCTGCTGTTATACTTGTAGCTACAGTTACCCAGTGGGTAGGTATTTGGTTAAGCATAGAGTCTGATTCTTCTAATAAATGTAGTATTATACTGTACATCTAATAATAATTGAGTGGTTTTTTGTCTTTTGTGTATAGTGGAATATATCTACCTTTACTGTGGGAGGGACAGGGTCAGGTGTTCCCGTGTGACTCTCATCCTCACCTACGGAATCCTCTTGTACTAGGATATGATTGTAAGTACATGTACTTGTCTATAATAGCCCATGGTTTTTTTCAAAAATGGCTCAGAAATCACCCCAAATTTTTATTACATTTTTTGATACACATTGATGTCCTTATGCTATGTACAAAGTATGAGCTGATTCTGACTTCAATTTTTAGGTTACGGCCAATTTAAGTAAACGCCAAAATTCTGAAAAATACCCAAGGCTATAGCCCATGGTTTTTTCCAAAAAATGTCTCCAAAATTAGCCCAAATTTTTATTACATTTTCTGATACATATTGATGTCCTTATGCTGTGTAGAAAGTTTGAGCTGTTTTCGACGAATAATTTTTGAGTTATGAGCATTTTAAAAGTGAGGCGATTTTTAAAAGGAAGCTAAGGCTATTTTAAGCACATGCATGGTAGAGATGTACATCCACATTGTGTGTTTAATTTTTATATCAACATTTATTTTAGACACTAGAAATCAGTTTGTGCCTTTAGTCACTTTCAAAGGATCGAAGGTTATTTATTTATTTTTATTATTTTATTTTATAATTTATAATTTTTATTTTAGGGCCCTGATCCAATCTTACTTCCACTTACATTTAGTAATGGGAAGAGTCTACCAGTACAATATTTATCAGAGTCACAGGTAAGGGTCTGCAATTAGAGGTAGCACTACATGCAGTATTGATCAAGTATCATGATTTGAGTATTATAACTTTAGAAGTGACTGATATTAATTTAATTTTTTTAGGTTGGCAGTCCTACTGAGCTGCTTCAGAAGCTGATGTTTGTTGATGTTATCTCTCATAGTTTCACATCTCACATACTCTCACAGCATCACAGTTAGTCTCCTTTACATTATTATACTGTATCACAGATCCAACAGCCTCAAATTTTCATTATTTGCAAAAGTACATTATTTGCAAAAGCAATTTTTTTGAGGTGCAGTTCATTTGCATTGAGAATTGAGCAACTCAAAAAAATTTTTTGCTTTTGCAAAAATTTTTTGGCCACATAAATATGAGTGCTGAATGGGAATTGACACACACACATAGACAAAAATTCACTAAGCAATAAATATTATTGTTTCTTTTTTCTTATTGCATTGCCAGTGCCTTACGTACCAGGTGTAATATCTGGCAAAGCAGTGACTCCACCCTCTCCCACTCACCCGCCCACCCTCGCCTGCGTACTTAACATTGCAGAACTCCCTCAAGTGATGGATCAGCTCATCAAACGATTCCAGAGTGTATTTTTGTAGAAATTATTATTATTTTTAGACACAATAAATATTAAAAATAATTTTTGAATCCCAACACTTCTCTACCACAATTCAGCACTGCTATAGAATAAGAAATCAGCGATATTACTCCAGACAGTACTGTCACGATAGAGATATGTCATTGAGTTCTGTAGTGATGGCTGTAGAACGTCAGTATGGTATTCAAATAGCGTCAATGCTAGTCCCCAGACTATGGCAGCAAAAAGTGGAAAAGTATTGAATTGTGGCTCAGGTATTAGCTGCTTTTTGACTGCAAGTCGAGCTAAACCAATCGTAACTCTTGATAATAGATATAAATTGATCTAATGAGGAGAGAAAAAGAGGGGACTTATAATTATATAGGAGACAGAATAGAAGTCCGTATGAACTGGTATGCTAAATTTAATATCAATTAGGCAATATAATAATTATGAGCATCTAAATTTTTTAATTCTTTTCATATTGAGTACTATAATGCGGTATATATACAATGATATCTGTACTATTTAACCTGCATATTGACTTTATTATTAGTCCCAAACACTAAATATCCTCCCATCAATCCACCAATAAAGTTATGAACTGGATGAGTCGATCCTCTTAGTTTATTCAACAGCAAAGAGATAGACTTGTAGACCAATGCAAAGAATGCTAGGTTCTTTGCATGCTGAGCTGTTGCTGTTAGTATAAAGCGGAACTTCTCCTTTAAACTGAAAGCAGAGAGACATAAGTAGGTTTGGTTTAATAGGCTACCTTCCCTCATGGAAGAGGAATGTCATGACCAATGAATGTGGAAACCTGATTTTAACTCCGTACCTGCAAAGAGATGTTTGTGAGCCTATACAGGTTTGCACATCACAGAATAACTTACATTAGTCCATTCCTGAAAGCCTTGACCAGAGAAAGGAGCGTGCGATAGCGGGGATTGTTGAGCAAAGCGTTGAGCTGTTGAATTCTGTTGGAAGCCATTGTACCAGTGGGAGGAGTCATGGGCGTGCTCGTCGAAATTTTAATCAAAAAATGGCCTTCGATTCCCAAGAGTCCCAGACTAGCAGTGTTGGCGGTAGGAAAGAAGAGAAGGACCTGTACTGACTGTAATGTATGTGTCTCTTTGTAGATTATTATGAGAGCGAGGAGGAGGAGGAGGATGATTACAAGTATTTCGAGGAAGAAGATTTGATGGAAGATAGTGAAACCTTTAGTAAAGAGAACAGTGATCCTGAATGGTATTTAAAATAAATATTATATGATTATTAATTAGTGAGTTTGTTTGTGGGGCTTGAAATTTTCTAAATATTTTGCTTTTATTAAATGTGCATGTACATTTACTAATGTACATGTAGGTACGAGCATTCCTGTATGCCGTCGCAGGAGGTGTGGTCTATTATAAAAAAGGAGGTGTGTCAGTTGAGTCAGGACCTACAGGTTACTGATCCTATTGCAAGACTATTATTGTATTCAACTAAATGGGACAAATCCCTAGCTGTGTCAAAGTAAGTTACTGCATTTTTATAAGGACATCAATATGTATCAGGAAATGTAATAAAAATTTGGAATGATTTCAGGGCCATTTTTTGGAAAGAACCATGGGCTATTTGGCATTTTCCTAAAATGGCTGTAACTTGAAAAATTGAAATCGGAATCAGCTCAAACTTTTTACATAGCATAAGGACATCAATATGTATCAGAAAATGTAATAAAAATTTGGGGTGATTTCGGAGCCATTTTTTGGAAAAAACCATGGGCTATAGCCCACGGAGATTGGTATCAACTATTGAAGCAATCATGTATACTAATGCTTTGCAATTTTACAATTTTATCACATAACAGGTTTAATGGCGATAAAAATCAATTTTTCATTGATGCTCACATTCATCCAAGCAAACCTAAACGACAACCACTTGAACCAGTAAGTACATATATATGCCTCATGATTGACCGCTCCCATTACCCCACCCACTTCCTGTAGTGTACTGAGTGTCCAATATGTTTTAGTAGTGATGATGCCAATTACCAGTTATACTGTGGTCATTCCTTTTGCTGTGACTGTTGGATTAGTTACATCATCTCTAAACTGGAGAGAGGAGTATCACTAGGTACACTTATTATTTGATTTGTACTACAAATATTTTCTGATACTACAGGCATTGAGTGCATGGATTGTGATGTGTTAATGGGATTTGAAGTGATTGATACTCTACTAGTGAAGAGATCAAGCGTTATCAGACGATATTACCAACTGGCACTATCACAAATTGTAGAGGTACACTATTATTCATAATGTGTTGAATTTTTGATATTAATTCTAGTGTCAAATTTTAAAATTACATGTATATTCATATCTTTTGTATTGCCTGCAGTACATGCACTATAATTGTATCATTTTTGATATTACTGGAAGTGTATTTTAACTGTTACTGACATTATTAAGTTTCTGATTTAATTTTTTAAAAGATCCCTGGGTAAATTTGCTAAAATTAGTGCATGCAACTAAAAAAGCTGAACTTAATTTTTTATACACGTATTTATCATTTAGTCTCATCCATTGTTACGCTGGTGTCCTGGCAGAGATTGTGATATGGTGTTTGCCGTCAAGGAACCACTACCTAAGAGAATCCAATGCACTCACTGCAATCTAGCTACATGGTTAGTGGGTGGAGTCTGTGTCTCATGAATTTAATTAATATTATTGTAGCTTCCAGTGTGGAGAAGAATACCATTCACCAACAGGTACTATTAATTAATTATTTATTTTTGTTTATTTATTTATTTGTTTATTTATTTATTTTTGTTGTTGTTCTGTTAGTAATTTTTTTTATTTTTCTTACACATAGATTGCGAATCGTTTAAGAATTGGTTGTTGAAATGTAGAGATGATTCAGAAACTGCTCACTACATCACTTCTAACACAAAAGACGTATGTTTATGTTTATTTATTTGTTTGTTTGTTTATCTATTTGTTTATTCTAATAACTAGTGTCCAAAGTGTTCTTCTGCCATTGAAAAGAATGGAGGATGTAATCACATAGTAAGTTTGGGTGTGTTTGTTTGGTTCATTTTTTCCACTCTCAGGCCTAATTTAGTAAAAATGACAAGGAGAGAATTCTCCATTTTTATAATATTTTCTGATACATATATATGTTTTAATGTTGCATAGAAAGTTTGAGCTGATTCTGATTAAATTTGGATTTTTAACGAATTTTTAAAGTTGCTCCAAAATTGGGTAAAAGTTCCTGTACTATAGTAGATGGTCACGGGCCAAATTTTGGCAAAATTGACAAGGAGAGAATTCTCCATTTTTATTACATTTTCTGATGCATATACATGTACTTATGTTGTGTAGCAAGTTTGAGTTGATTCCGATTAAAATTGGATTTTTTACGAATTTTTAAAGTTGCTCCAAAATTGGGTAAAAGTCCCTGTACTATAGTACATGGTCATAGGCAAAAATCTCTGCTTGTCACGGATTTTGTGACAATAGAACAACTAATGGGTTTTTCTTGTCATAGATTTCTGGCCGAAGTCCCTAGTGTATAGTAATTTTTCTTCGGCCAAATTATGCCGAAAATGACAAGAAGAGAAACCTCGATTTATATTACATTTTTTGTATTGTTTAGCGTTGTACCAAGTGTTCCTTTGATTTCTGTTGGATGTGCTTAAGTGGTAAGTGAGTGTTAGCATGTTCATATTGTTATACAATAGCCACACCCTTAGCCTGGGCAAAACACAATAATGAATACTATGCTTGCAGTCGCTATCAAGCTGATCCAGACGTCATGAAGGCAAAGGTGACCAAAGCTCGAGAGGCTTTGAAGAAGTATATATTCTATTTTGAAAGAGTATGTTTTGCTTATTGTTATTATTATTATTATTATTATTATTATTATTGTTATTATTATTGTTATTATTATTATTATTATTATTTTATAATTATTAGTGGGACAATCATCACAAAAGTCTATTACTGGAGGAAGAGACTCGTTTTAAAATCCAAACAAGAATAAAGGAGCAAGTCTCCAATGGAGAAGGAACCTGGATTGATTGGCAATACCTCCTTGATGCTGCAGATCTGCTTAGAAAAGTACACTTTACTGAAGTAGATGTCATATTAAAAATAACCAAGAGAAAATAAATAATTATCTACTCTTGATATAGCTTTGAATATAATACTGTATTCTCATACAGTATTATATTCCCAGCTTGCAACAAGAAAAATTTGTAACACATATTAATAGTAATACTTAGTTAGTGTAGCATTGCAGCATTGAGTTAATGTATTAATCCACACACACACACACACACATACACACACACACACACACACATACACACACACACACACATACACACACACACACACACACATACACACACACACATACAGTGTAGGTATACACTGAAGTATACATATCCCAGGGCTTACTGGATGATTGGAGACAAGAAGCATCTGGTAAGACTTGACTTTTTGAGCAGCTTTAAAACTCACCAAAAAAGCCAAACTTGATGCATAGCATAAGGCCCATGAATCAAAAAGATTCTCTACTTATATTGTGCTACATGTAACATGTATACCTATTATGTATCATAGAGTTAGAGGTTTGTAATGGATCTATGATATCTTTTTATACAGTTTGAGTACCAGCAGGCACAGCTTGAGTTAGAGATAGAGAATCTGTCATGGAAAGTGGAGAGAGCAACCATCACTGATAGAGCTGTATGTATCACAAATTTACAATGATTTGTATTATTAGTATTAGTATTATTATTTTTGTTGTTGTTGTTGTTTAGGATTTAGAGCGGCAGATGGCAGTGACTGAGATAAGACGCGTGACGTTACTTAGAGATTTTAAACATTATTGAATTTACAATCATGAAAAACAAGCTGACAGTTAAGCTGCTGGAGGATTATGTAAAATACATGTACACTGACTCTTATCATCAATGCCACGACATAATATGAAGGCCAACTTTTGTTATTTATTATTAATTAATCATGATTATAGCAATGAAATCAATTGTTCATAGTTGGTGTTTTTTTATCATTAAAATTAGTACAATTTGCAAAACAATCGTCATGATGATTATATCACAATTTTGATTATAACACACACAGAAACATTCTAAGAAAAGTTTCAAGAAAGTAAAACAGTTCAGTCAACAAGGGGAACAGTTTATTTAGAGGAGAGCTAACGTCCTGACCCTCCTCAGGGGAAAAACTGCCCGAAAAATAAAAACCAAACTTTATTGGAAAAATTACAACAGACAGAAAAACCCAAAAGTTCAATTAGATGAATAGCCTTTTGCCTTTAGTTAGAACCAAGAGTACTTGTTAGAACAGACCTAAAAAAAGATGTAGACATGTCAAGTATCATTTTAACTTACCTTTGGTATGGGCATCATGCATTTGATGGAGAAGCCACCACCTATATGAGGAAACAGGTACATGTACATTAAAATATTACACTTATCTGCTGAAAAAAGAGTATAGTTCTTTGGGGTTCTAGCTGGGTTCCAGATAACTAAGGTACACAATATAGTCTAATAGTTTAAAGAGGAGGAAGAACAGGTAGTGAAAGGAGGAAGAAAATAATCCAAGACTAGTACTGACTGGGTCAAAGGCCATTAGAAGATATCATTGGCTGGGAGAAGGATATATAGGGAAGGCAAGGGCTGAGACTGCTAAACATAGAGTTGAGTGCTGTTTGATGGTTCCTATGTCCCACTCTTTGCTCTGATGTGGGATCATACAGTGTACTGGAAGGTAGCCTTGAGTTTTCTATTAAGAGAGAGAGTGAGAGGAAATGGAGAGAAATGCAAAAAGTGAAGGATAAAATGAAAATATTAATTTTGTATTATTTAGACTGACCTGTATTGAAAACTTTAGACTGACCTATACTGCAATTACCATGGGGGCTGTGCAAAAAGAAATTATGATGATTCATAAGATCAAAAATTCTATAATCAAAGGACAATAATAATAATAATAATAATAATAATAATAATAATGTCAAATAACTTAGCTTACCAAGCGTATTTGATGTTCACTGTGTTTTCTTAATGGGACAACAGAGACACAGCTTTCAAATGACTCTTTAAAAAACTGATTCATTTCATAATCAACAGTGACAGCTCTTACCAACAGTGAGCCACATTGATTTCTCAAATTCGCCTAAACCATTCCAAACTTTGCATTTATAGCTGCCAATATTGTCCTTATGAGCAGAGGAGATTAAGAGGATGCCCCTCTCATCAAGAAGAGTGTAATTTGAAGTATCATTAGTGAGAAGTGTCTCTATGAAGTACCATTCAATGTAATGCATACTCCCTTGGGTTATACAAGGCAAGGTAACATTGGTCATCTCACAAGCAGTGAAAGTAGTATCAGAATGAAGGACTATTGGAATAATGGAGTGTCCTAATAGAAACCAAAAAATATGCATGCATCTTGAGTAGAACAAAAAAGTGTATATAAATATTGCATAGCTGGTAAATTTGGAGGATAAAAAAGTTGGCAAATTTGGAGTTTTGATAGCCATTTACCAAAATTAAACCAGCCATTATGTAAATGCTCAACAGCAAATAGCCAAAAATTTCTACTAATTAAAACCTCATGAATCACCAAAAAATTCATCAATTTACCAAATTTCACTCCCTCCAAAATTACAATAAGTGAGTTATTGTCTTACTTATTGAAACGTATTTAGTTTCATTTCCATGCTTGTTACTGATCATGCAGGCAAAAGTGTGATTAAAAAGGCAAACAGGGACCAGCGTTGATGAAATATTCTGCACTTGATAATTATCCATTGGGTTATTGGTATCATAGAGCAATATTGTGAGCGGATGCTGACCGGTTCCAGTACACAAGAGGTGATAGCCAAAACAAAAAGCAACTTCATCTTTCTTTACAACAAGCTTAAAAGATGCAACCCTGCCAGGGCCTGTAGAATTATAATAATAATAATAATAATAATAATGATGATAATTAATAATAATTAGAAAATTTTCAAATAATGATAATGATAGTAATAATACATCTTTATTCTTCTTACTGCGACATTTACGGGCGGTTTTATTAGGAACAAGAGGCCATCCAGTACCGGGATGGGTTTCAAAGCAAACTTGACACTTGTAATGACCAGAAGAGCTGCAGTATACCATCTCACAGAACTGAATGAAAGAGCTACCATGACACACTAAAATAATAATGATAAAAATGCCATTAATTTGAGGTTGACTATATAGTCTATACATGGAATCAATATAGACAGTATGATACCATGATACCATGATAGTATGTACCATGGGCTATAGCCTTGGGTATTTTTCAAAATTTTGGCGTTTTCTTAAAATGGCCGTAACTTGAAAAATTAAAGTTGGAATCAGCTCAAACTTTCTACACAGCATAAAAACATCAATATGTATCAGAAAATGTAATAAAAATTTGGGGTGATTTCGGAGCCATTTTTTGAAAAAACCATGGGCTATAGCCTTGGGTATTTTTCAGAATTTTGACGTTTTCTTAAAATGGCCGTAACTTTTAAAATTGAAGTTGGAATCACCTCAAACTTTCTACACAGCATAAGTACATCAATATGTATCAGAAAATGTAATAAAAATTTGGGGTGATTTTGGAGCCATTTTTTTGAAAAAAACCATGGGCTATAGCCTTGGGTATTTTTCAAAATTTTGGAGTTTTCTTAAAATGGCCGTAACTTGAAAAATTAAATTTGGAATCAGCTCAAACTTTCTACACAGCATAAGTACATCAATATGTATCAGAAAATGTAATAAAAATTTGGGGTGATTTCGGAGCCATCTTTTGAAAAAAACCATGGGCTATAGCCTTGGGTATTTTTCAAAATTTTGGAGTTTTCTTAAAATGGCCGTAACTTTTAAAATTGAAGTTGGAATCACCTCAAACTTTCTACACAGCATAAGTACATCAATATGTATCAGAAAATGTAATAAAAATTTGGGGTGATTTCGGAGCCATCTTTTGAAAAAACCATGGGCTATAGCCTTGGGTATTTTTCAGAATTTTGACGTTTTCTTAAAATGGCCGTAACTTTTAAAATTGAAGTTGGAATCACCTCAAACTTTCTACACAGCATAAGTACATCAATATGTATCAGAAAATGTAATAAAAATTTGGGGTGATTTTGGAGCCATTTTTTCGAAAATACCATGGACTATAGCCTTGGGTAATTTTCAGAATTTTGGTGTTTTCTTAAAATGGCCATAACTTAAAAAATTGAATTCGGAATCAGCTCAAACTTTCTACACAGCATAAAAACATCAATATGTATCAGAAAATGTAATAAAAAATTGGGGTGATTTCGGAACCATTTTTTGAAAAAACCATGGGCTATATAGCTTTGGGTATCCCACAGAAATTGGCTCATTTTTTAAAATAGCTATAATACAAAAATTACTTTTCAAAAACAGCTCAAACTTTACATAGCATAAAGACAACAATATACATCATAAAATGTAATGAAAATTTTGCTAAATCTAGTACATTCAGCCATACTGACATCTGCAATAATGATAGACTGGATTAACATCATTAGAACACATGATATAGTCTCCTGTCCAGTAGAAGTTATCATGACATTCAATGATGAGCCCGTCACTTCCATTGCATCTGATACTTTTAGAATGATATACTCTCACATCCTGACAGCACTCTATTACACAAAAAACATTGAATATGTAAAGTCAAAGAGTTTCCACTTACCATAATTGCAGTATTCAGTACTATTAATGCAAATAATTTCTACAAAAAAGAAATCCAATTAATGCCCTTTAGACTACCGTACGCGTCTTAATTTTCGAGATGTATTAAATTTATTTTTTATTAAATTGTATTATTTTCGTGCTCACCTTAAATCCACGAAATTTAAACCACCTCTAATGCCATTCTATTGTATGTAGACTATGGCCAGAACACGAAAATTAGCTCACACGAATATTAACTTTTGAGCAAATTTTATTTGAAAACACGAAATTTTGAACCCTCAAAAATTTGAACGTATACGGTATTGTTGACATAGTACAATGAGCTATTATTCATTTATTATAAATTTTAATTTCTTGCACACCTTTAATTTTGCATGTCGTCAAAATCCATTCATTGAAATTCCTATAAATCATTGACTGTGAATGAACATCCAATGCTAAAATGAACTTACATAAAAGTATGGGTATAAGAGTTATATGTATCCACTAGGCTTACAAAAGCATCACTGGCAGAACTGTTACTATTCATCAAGGATCCCAACACTACATTCCTGCAATCATCACTAGCAATCCTCCAACCACTTGCCAAGGTGCTGCAGTAAAATGACCATTTTAAGTCAAATAAGCTATCTTCAAGACGTGCTCCAGCTATAACAGAGTTTGGTAGGTTGCAGCTATGCAGTACTTGACTCATGGACTTGCCAGCTTGGGCTTTTGGAGTAGTCCAGTGGCCTGGGTCATAAAGCACATCAGTATCCTCCTCACAAGAGAACCTGAAAGCAGAAGCCCTCAACCTACAAAGAATGATTTGCAGCAAGAATGCAGTAACTATCAGCCATCATGGTCTGAATGCAAAGGATGCAACTGACTCTGTAGAATAGTATTTTTGAATCCAGACAATAGGAGTATAATTGGGACAGATATGGCCTATGACTGATGCTGATCCATTTGGAGATATATGCACTTCAAAATAAGGAGCTGCACTGCCTAGATATGCTATGGAAAATAGCACAAGAGACAGGACAGCAAAAAATGGAGCCCGAGCATCAAACATAATGAAATGTTTTTAAATTCTCGAGCAACTGGGACAGCAGGTTTCTCTGTATATATAGGCAACTAGGAGCACGGGACAAATTATTTTCAGAAAACCTCCCACTTCATTGAACCAACCAATAAACACTATAAAAACAGTGAAAGATAGAATGCAAGGTTACATGTGTAAATAAGAGGCTAGACAATTAGAAGTCACTATGTCTCTTCATCCATCATCAGTTTCAAGCAGTTATAGCAACAGGAGTATCTTCTTGAGGATCTATAGCTAATTCCTGAAAAAGAGCATGCAGACCAAAAACCACGCAACAATAGCTATACATGCAACGCATGGAAATAAGCTAGTCTGTCATATTTTGTTATTACTCCTTCCAGTTGGATGTGAACAGAGCAAGAGTACAGCAGACAGGAACACCTCTTGTGGTGCAGAGTAGGGATGGTCATAGATAACAAAAGCAATTACTGATACAATTATCTTCTATAGACAATCCCTTCACACTACGTGTATATCTAAAAATGATTTCATAGCAGAAAATAGATGTGTACATCTATATATAAATCCATTTTAAAAACACTATTTGATACATGCATTTTACGAACAGCTAATCCAATACTTGTATAACAACCACCATAATAATATGTTCTTCATAAAATGTTTTAATTATTATTTATACAAAAATTCACACACACACACACACACACACTCACAGCCAGTAGACCAAGTTCTCAATACCCCAAGGCGATAGTAAATATCATTATGATTATTATTATTATTATTATTAAATAATAAGACATTTAAGATTTCTGATTCTTGGCTTGCTGGATCAACCACTGAAGTGTGATGTCTGCAGTAAAAATTAAAAAAATAACATTAAAAATATTACTTTAGTGTGGGCATACCAATATTTTCCCTTTCCTTGCAAGATATCGAGTAACAGCAAATCTCCCTGTCCTTGATATCACCTAGGCCCCTAGAAGAAGAGATGCCTGGTGTGCATGCTGAAGGAGAAAGACTTACATTCTTTCTATGATCTCTCTCTCCCTCAATGCATTAGGGAGATCCACTTTATTACCAAGCACAAGGACCTGAGAGAGAGAGAGAGAGGGAGAGAGGGAGAGAGAGAGAGGGGGGGAAGGGAGATATAAGTAGACGTATATACATTGTACATGTATGTGCATTGATTTGACCTACTGGTATTCCAGCTAGCTGCGGCTTATCTAATAGACTATGTAACTCGTTCTTAGCCGGCTCAATCTTTTCGTGATCGGCTGCATCAATCATGTATCTGTAGAAAAACAATAATATCTCATATCATTATTATTAGAAAAATAATATAAAACATTCCTTCTAATATCTGATTAGATCCATCCACTAAAATAATATAAGATAAACAATAGTAAGGCTAGCTACAAGGACGACCCAATGGCTACTACTAAATGTATAAATCAATAGCACATTATAATACATTACCACATTATTATCGATACAATCTTCAGTGGGTTAGGGCTCTCACTAAACTTCTAAACTGAGACCCCATAGCGCAATACGCAAGGAATCTTGGTCCTGGGCATTGCGCAATCTCTTGCCCCAATCACGTAATGTAATACAATACTGGCTGCGATATGGTGTATTAAAAAAATAAAAACAACAATGGTTACAGATTGGCTCAGTATTGCAATACCCAGTAAACCACTAGTGGTAATAAAGTACTGCTGCTGGGTAAACAATACTCATGGCTTCAGTCCGCAGTGTTTCCATAAAGGAGCCACAATTAAAAGAGGACAGACTTTAGACTAAACCTAACTTTATACATGTATATCATAGCAGTGTGTAACAGTATGATTGAGCATGTGTATACTGGCCCAATGCCTCCAATACCTCCAACTATACAGTACCATCATATTATGATTCATTTGACAATCAGTTAACTAATGCCCAGTTGGCCAGTTATGCTAAAGGGCCCAGGTTCACAGGCCAACTCTAATTCACGTATCCAGATTATACTTATAAACAAGTTTTGACAGTAATACTACAATCAAACAATAGAAACTACAGACAACTATTACTAAAACAAAGATAGAGTCAAACTGAGTGAATGTAGAGTAGTGTACTACTACTACTACACTGTAGAGTGCCAATACAGCAAAATGTACTGTACAATTGAGCTTATCAATATTTGATATGGGTAGTCAGTAAAATTTATCAGCTACAGTAGGAAAATATTGAACTTACACAATAGCAGTGACTCCTCTACAGTATCGCTCCCACATGCTCCTAAACCTTGGCTGTCCACCAATATCCCACAACTAGGAGAGAGAAAGAGAGAGGGGGGAGAGAGAGAGAGAGAGAGAGAGAAATGGAGTGATATAAGTGTTAACTGCTAACATTTATAAAACACATTCTAAATAAGAAAGCATTTTAAAACTTGATATACATGTACATGTACACAAAATGTTCTTATAAGTTATTAAAGTATCGTTATGGGTGTACCATCATCACTAGTCAAAGCACAAAAGAAAAATCATAAAAATCTAACCATGCTAGAAACAACACTGTCTCATGTAAAAAGGACACAAATCAAATCTACTGCTAGAAATGAAAAAAAACACCATGTTTTTAACATATCGTAGGTATAGTGTTTGAAGTTATGTCAACATTTAATTTTATGTCTTTGAAACCCAATCAATGATAGAGACATGACTTAACACAGTTAGCATAATAGCACCAATCCTATACAAACACACATGCCACATTAATGCCTCAACGATTGCAGACATTTCAAAGTTCCTGAATCAATCAAATGAAAGTGCCGAGCTACATTACATTTTGTCTTTCTGTGTACTATATGTACATCAATTTAAATTATTTAATGTCTTCGAAATGCTAATTTTAAGAAATGCGGAACTTACAAAAAGAAACAGGCAATTGTAGGCAATGGACGTAATTCATAGAAAGAAAAGTTTGTGAAAGTCTCCTCCACAACCAACGATCAAAATTCCTTAATCGTTTAGCGTTTAGTTAGACACACACTAGTTGAACTATTACCAAAGGAATTGTAATTTGCTTTTTAAAAATAACCATACTACTCTGTTAAATTATGTATATTATATAAAATTATGTGGATAACCATCAATTACAATTAAAACTGTACTATAAATATTAAGTTGGCAATACGGTACAGTGGCTTTCTTTTGTTCAGCCAAACTTTCATTTTCGCTTTCCAGGTTCCAAAATAGAACTTCAGAAATTACCAATTTACAAAACAAAACCCACAAAGTTCGATTTCCTCCCCCCGAATAAACGAAAAACAAAAGTTTGACCCAAAGAAAAAACTACTATACAATACCTAAATTTGAAGTACACGTATCTCTTACTAACTTTAATGGTGACATTGCCTTTAGTGACTTTCCTCATATTAAAACCAACAGTGGGTATCATGTCCTCATTGAATTGACCACTCTACAAGAGATTGTGGAACTGATACTACAACAGTATACCATCATTAGCTTCTTACTGCTATCACATTGACAAATGTAGTCTTCCCAGAGTTTTGGAGTCCCACGAGTGTGAGCTCCATCTCTTCCTTCCAGAAGAGGCTCTTAAACCACTCGATGATACGATTAAAAAACCCCAACATGTTGACTATGAGAGAAAAGAAAGAAAACACAATAGATAATGATAATAACAGTTTACGAAAAAGCTAAATAACAGATTAATAGGAAATTACCATACATAAGGATAACAAGAGAGGGAGAGAGAAAGAAAGGGGAGGAGAAAAAAAGTGTCCCACAAACCTTTAAAAACTTTTTAGAAAAGACACAGCCCAGACACGTGACTAATTAAAATTAATAAATTGTTAATTGACACACCTCCAACCACGCCTTCCATCCATTGAAATTAATCATTATTAATTAATTAACTAACTATTAAAATGAATACAATTATACATGTACATGTATGCATCTGTCAAAATATTGATGTACATGTAGCTTTTCAACTTGCAGATATTTGTGCCTGTCATACAAAAAAAAGAATCATAATAAAATTAAAATACAAAAAAAGATTCAAAGCCATACCTTGATGGCTACAGAATGGAAGCTTTGCTTTGGCTTTAGGTCAGTGCCTTGATCAGAAGCAGACTACAAGTATAGTATATAATACGTAGCATAAAGGACAGCTTAAAAGTGAATAAGGAAATGATGTAGAACAGGTTCAAAAATTTGATTGCAAGAATCGATCACTTGATTTTAAATTTTAAGTTTGAAATTCGAAATTTCATACAAATGTATTGATATGGCTTGCCATGCACATACAAAACCACAATCATTTAAGGACAATTTGGACTATTTTGCCTGTTTTTGCAATCTTTCTGATGCATTGATGATCTACATGTAAATTAATGACAGTCAGTATAGTTATAAAAGCTAGCTAGGGCAAAGAACAAAGTACATGTAGCTGTAATGTAGGAAATGGAGGGTGAGAGAGAGAGAGAGGAAGGGAAAAAGGAAGAGAGAGATAGAGATTATAAACAAAACATTATTAAGAAAGCATAAACAAGATAACAATAAAACTAACACTGATAATAAAAATCATGTGTTGTGTAGGAGTACATGTAAGATCATTGATGACATGCATAAGTACATTCATAATATTCATAACATTATTTCCTCATTCTCAGGAATGATGAATATCAATAATTAAAAAAGAATTTATCCCATAATTATATACATATACATATACATGTACATGTACATGTATATGTATATGTACATACACTGTACATGTACATGTGTACAACATGTGCATGTAAGTGAAGTCACACATCATGACGTAAAAACTATTCCATAACATTATTCATTGATAATTTCTAATATAACAATTTAAAAACAATTACAGTATACTTGTAATTAAGGAATTAGTGCATTAAAAAAATTACTATTAATTTACTAATTTCACGCACAATTAAAAATAAATTGATAATGTACACATGTACATGTATTTCTAATAAAACTCAATCTCATCTAAAACTGATTGTCTTGTCCCATATAAATATTCATAATAGACATGCAACACTGACAGTTACTATAATTAAGTGCAGCTTACTTTCTTTACTTTGGTAGGATTCTGTGGAGTGCCCATAGCTATAGACCCAGAGCTAGAAGGCCTGGACCAAGGTCGAGGAAGGAGAGCAGTAACAGTTATCGGAGCACTGCTGGAAGGAGGGATAAAGTGAGGAGGGGGAGGACCAAGAGGTGTATCCAGTGACAATACTCCTTCCTGGTTGTCAGACAATATGCTGAATGTGGTTGATGTGTGCTGCGTCGTTGGGCGAGAGGCAGAGAGAGAGAGGGTCAGTGGTGTCTCTGGCGATATGTCACCATAAGCCATCACAATGCTCTGGAGCATGTTGTATCCTTCTTGTATATCATCTACAGTTCAGGATAGAGTCAAAGTTGAAAGTATACATGTACATGTACATGTTGATTGAACCTTTTTCACAATTAAAATATGTACAGTAGTTATGACCATTGTCATGATTTTTTTTAAATGGCTCTAAAATCACTCGAAATTTTTATTACATTTTCCCATACATATTAATGTCCTTATGCTATGTAGAAAGTTTAAAGTGATTCTGACAGCTACATGTACATTCTAAGTTGTAACTAAGGTCTTACCAGAGTTGATAGTAGCATCAAAGAAGCCCGCTCTGTCCTGATGAAACTGCTGGTACAGCCTCACATCATTCAGTGATTGCTGGACATCATCTTCCGTTAAATGATCTTTATCTCTCAGCCTTTGCTCATGTATCTAAAATAATATTAAAAATAATTATAATATTGCTATGCACATGTACAGGCAAACAACTATCAAAAATGCACTTAATTCAATCATTATAAAATTCCTTATATAGAATTAAACTCACATGACTGTTAAGAGGTAGTGTTAATATGTAGCGGGGTTCAAAATGGCTCCTCTTCAGAGTCAAAACACCCTTTAAAAAGAATAAATAACTATTATGATTTCCTAAGACTAATTTCAGTAGAATAGGTGGGCGTAGTATTGATTTAAGAAGAGGAAATGAGAGAAATAGTAACAGTAAACTGGAGAGGACTATAAACTAAACACAGGAAGACATCTAACAATAACAGCAATTATATTCAGTCCCAAAATAAATGAAACACATCTATTGTTACATTTTTCTAGTTTTACATGCATACATGTACAACTTAAATGTACCTGTACATGAATGTACATGCTAGTCTATCAGGCATAACTGCATATCTCAGTCCAGACGGTCACACTATCATTACTAGAGTCAGTTACAATTGAGTGTGCCTGGTCTGACTATAACTGATAGTTGACATAGTGACACGTAATATAAGAGACATTATAGTGAACCAGTCAGAGGCAGTAATTATGTACCGGAACTAATGCAATTAATGAAAGGAGTTCACCACTTACATCATGTACTTGTACTATATGCAAATACATGTACTTGTGCTACATGTACATGTATATATGTACATGCATATATACTGTATGCAGTGGTAGGGTAATAGTAGTAGTGTGGGTATATAATATTCTTAGCAAAGTGTATGTGTGTGTGTGTGTGTCTGTCTGGAATGACTGATGTAGTAACACGATTCATTGGTGGTGCAACTGAAAGGATGATCATGTGTATCAGTCCATGTGATTAGTACATGTCCGCATGTGGTATGCACTCATTTACTGGGGGCACGGACAAATGACATGAGATAAAAGAAGGTGTACATGTCACTGATGATAGTGAGGGATCAGTGTACATGTACATGTACATGTACATGTATGTATGGTATGCAATGTAACAGAATTCATATAATCTTATTATGAACTGTATAAGTAACTTTATACTGTAGGCACTTAATAATTCTTTATTAGAATAAAAGGTGCTTGCAAAAACGCTCTATGAAATAACACAAAAAGCAATAGGTTTCATCATAATGATACACATTTTGTACTGTAAGCCGTATATTGGGATTTCCCCCACCAACTGAAGTTTGACCCCATTTCCTTGTAACAAAGAGTACAGAGTTCAGTATTAAAGAGTACAAGGCTTAGTAATAAAGAATAATAATAATACTAATAATATACAACTAATAATAGCTGCTACTGTAGAGTGAGTACCTCCAGTGTCATATGAGTGACACATGCTAGCCCTAGCTGTGCAACTTGTTCAATGGCGGCCATTGTTAGTCCGTATCTATATCCGCCAATTGTTGCTACCTGCATGAACTCGCCCTATGGTTCAATGAAATACTCTAACTGTGTGAGGTTAAGGTGGATTAGTACATGTATATATAAACATTAAACTATAAAAAGGACTCCAATATAGTATATAGTACATAATGAGCAAAACCTACTCACTCAAGTTAAGCATGTTAGTACATGTGCATTTGGGCATTAATTCTGTCACATTCTTATGTTTTCCTTCATTCCTTTCTTTTCCTCATTACAGCATACAGTACTGTATATGCAGCATCACTAACTTTCCATCTTCCTTCCCCCACCCTCTCCCCCTCATTCTCTCTTTATCAGTCAATGTCTACAGCATAAAGGCATCGTGTACATGTACATGTACATTAATTATGATAATATACATGTACACTAACTGTTTCCAGTGCTCTTTCAAATGTTGCTTCATTAATGAAGTAATAGTCTCTGCCGTGACTTTCCCTAGAGCCCTGGGGTCTAGTTGTATGAGAGACACTACAAGAAAAAAACAATAAGAATGAATATCACTTGCATTAATTGGGATGAGCCCCACAAATCCCCTAATCTCTTTCACTATTATTAAGATTACTAGACATGGAATGATGGATTAGTCTCATTACTATGCTTGATTGAATGTTTATACTCGTAATCACAAGATCAACTTACCGCTGCATCACGAACGGGGACATTATGATAGTCATACACACACTCTCCACACGCACACAAATGACACATGAACCAAAACAGACTATGCATTCGATATCAAATACTGCTATACTGTACATTTAGACACAAGTAAGGGCATTGTTTAGCACTAATGATCCTTGACATCCACTGGTAGAGAAACAAAACAACATGTGCTCTTGTATATGTAGGATTCCTGTGGGTTTAGTGGCATACCACATTATTGGTGCTTTCTTCAAAGTGACTCAGTAATAGTTAAAAACAGGAGGTGATACCTTCAGCATAATGATGAATATAGCCCAACTATACTGAAGATCAAATCACACTTACATGTATAGTAAAAGTAGTGGGAGAATTACCCATAATTTAGTTACAGTGAGTTAATGCTACAAAGCATGCCGATGAGTACTATATAATAACAGCCAGGCTACTCCATATGCACATCCAATGTAATGAAATAAGATTATAGTGCAAATACATGTACATGTACGTGTACACGTACATGTACATGTAGATGGAATTACACTTATGTCAAGTTCAATATAACTCTCATTCTCTTGTTGAACTCATGTTTCCTCCAATTAATGAGTTCATGTATTTCTTTTGCCCCCCATTGTTTGTTTTTAACACAAGTATTTCTCTCTCTCACCCTAATCCAAAGAAACTAGGAAATTCTTCAACGAGTGTTTGCGAGTAAAGGCTTTTTGCAGAGCCAGGAGGACCACACAGAACAAG
>NW_003546283.1:180236-302997 GCF_000090795.2 Amphimedon queenslandica | reverse complement strand
AAATTATAAAAATGAAAAATTCTTTCCTTGTGTTTTTTGTCAAAATATCCTGTACTATAGTACAGGGTCTAATTGGCCCAATTTTTAAGCAAATTTATAATCCGCTGACTAGAAGCTGTATAAACATGCTCTATGTGGGAGAGCTTCCATGTATTGTACCTAAAGTTAAGTCTGGTTGCTTTCCTAGCAGCTTTACACATTAACTGCAAGTGATGATGACCAGCTACAACCTCGAGTGGAGAGGACTCCCTGTTATTAGCAGCAACCTATTGTACATGTAAAAGGCAGTCAAGTAAAGGATATGTACATGAATGATGTATGTACTTTTTCTTCCACAGTTAGTGACTGTCCATCTAATACTCTCAGTGTGGTAAGCTGTGTCATAACAGTTTGTCTGTAGTCAGCTAAAGTCTACAGTAGCAAAATAATGAGACATACATGTACATGTACATGTACATGTTCAATTACCTGTAAAGGGTTCTTTCTGAGGTCAAGTGTCTCAAGTGATTGTATGTCTTTTAAATGAAGAACTTCATCTAATCCAACTATCTACATGTACATGTAAATGTACATACAAGATAACACACATGTACATGTACATGTACATAATAATTAAGATCTGGTAATATTGCTACATGTACAGTATGTGTGCAATTAAGGAGTAAATGTACCTGGTTTTCAGCCATATTGATTACACTTAAATAGCTGTGGTGAGAGAGTCCTTTTAAACTATGGATCTGGTTGCCAGAGAAATTTACAACCTACATGTACATGTATACATGCATACAGTAATCAGTATATGCCTGTACTATAGATTCAACAATGACATCTGATACCTCTCCCGCCCCCATAGTCACACACTTCACATAAATCATACAGTCTAGAGGGTACATGTACCTTACATGTAGCAATTAGTTGATGCAGAGTAAAGTACAGATGTACATTAGTACCTGTAGTAGCTTCAGTAGGTCCAAATTAGTCACTGAAACTATAGAATTGCTACTCTACAGGAAATAAATGGCATATTTCAATATACTATCAACAACAACAGCAGTTGCAGGCTATACCAAATCAAGGTTCTCAATGGGAAGGTTATCTAAGCCTTGAATCCTCTCGATTCTGTTGTCAGATACAATAAGAGTTGAGAGAGATGTGAGACCAGACAGACCGGTTAGCTCAGTGATCTGGTTGCCTGAAAATTGGATCAAGTTACTTAGAATAAATGACCTACATGTACATGTATTTACTGTTCGAAGTGCACTTTCTGATTACTCTCTCTCTTTCTTTCTCTCTCTCTTTCTCCCTTTCTCCCTTTCTCTCTCTTTCTCTCTCTGAGCTCTTTTTCTTCCGACCATTACCTCCTAAATTGAGTACTTTAATGGAACTGAAAGGGGTCAAGTCAGGTATCTCTTCAATTTCATTATAAGAATAATCTACAAACTACAACAAAATACACACACATACATCTATATGTACACGTCATAAAATGTTCCCAGAAAACATGCTATGTACACACATTCAAAATGTACCCGTGTACCTTTACTGAGTAACAAGAAACAAACAAATGAGTCTACATGTACATGTACGTCATCCATGAATATGCACATGTACATTGTATACATGTATGTACACATGTAGCCCTCTCTATAGTACATGTGTGTACAATGTATATGTACTTAGTATATCAATGAGAGAATATATGTACATTCACATGTACATGTACATGTACATATACATGTACATGTACATGTGGATGCATGCTGTAATTGTACTGTACCAGTAAGCTGTGAGGTGGATCAAAGTCCAGCAAGCGGGTTAGTTTGTTGTGGGAAGCATTAATCGAATTAAGGTTAGGCAAACAGCTGAGTGGAGCAAGATCTGTAGAAAGAGAGAGAGAGAGGAGGGAGGACATCTTATTTTTGTAAAAAAAACTGCCACATGTTGACTAATTATAAAATTTGTTGCCAATTACACGGACATGCACTGTAGAAATTTTCAATAAAAACTTTAAAAATAACTTGCATCAATATTTTTAGCTGTACAGGTACATACTGATAGTCTCTTTACCTCTGAGTACATTGTAAGAGACGTCTAATGACTGAAGATGAGGGAATGAAGTCAACATATTAATGTCACCAAGGTTATGAGCCTAAAAGAGGACAAAACATGCAACACCATCTGACATTACATAAAATGTACTACATTCCCATCCTTTACAAATATAATAACTTTACACAGATAATTACGTTTACATGAAGAGCACGCGTAAGCTGTGTCAATATGGACGCATGATTGCAGCAGATCTGGTGCTTTCCCCTTATGACACAACGAGGGCTTCATCAGCAAAAATCTTTGTAAACACAATGGGGATACAGGTATGTACATGTACATGCATAAGGAGTGATGATATTGTTGGGGTACTTCCTTTTATTGTTAAATCATAACAACAAAACAATATGCTTAATCCTAGCCTGCTAGTGACGTAAGGATCGTGAATATCATTATTAAGTGTTAGAATTCAATTAGGGGTACAGTAATAAAACAATATTACTTCTTATGCATATGCAGCATTAGATCTATGCATGTATAAAAAACTTACTGAGATGTTCAGGTCAAGGTACACAAGTTTAATGCTGTCTGGTGTGTACCCTAGTTTTGAAAGGCCTCCCTTTGCTACTTCTACAGTTAGAGTCCTCCCTCTTGAGACCTAGAGTTTATGTATACATGCACGTACATGTACATACATGTATAAATACATGTTATTGTAGATCATACTTCTTTTAAAGATTCATTCGTAGTTCCAGCACCAGGAGTGGATGCAAAGGACTGAGAGAGAGCCACGTCTAACGTCCCCACAACAAAAGGAAGGGTCTCAGCATCAGATGCAACACCTTGACTAGCAGCGGCCATTTTGAAGGTCTCCATGGAAACAAACAAATTTCATGGGTGCACCCATTTCATGGAACATTATTCATACCTGCGGACCGGTATATAAACTATACCTGATCCGCAGTAGATAAGTAACACACAAGACCCCTTCTCTTCAGTTAGACTGATAGTGTCTGTGCGAGAGAAAGAGACATTTCATACAAACTTGAAGAGAAAGCAATGACTAGTCCTAAAGTAGCCGACAAGGCTTATGTCAATTCTCCTCCACCCTCGAGGAGCTGGAGCTTTTACAGCAGCGAGGAGGAAGAGATGACAGGCGCCAACAGCTCCTCGTCAATGGAGGACAATGACCAAGACGAGCTCAATACGGTTGAGGTCGTGTTCAATAAAATCTACCTAGACCCACTCCAAGAGGTGATGGATTCCGTTGATGCAGAGGCGGCGGGTATATTACGAACAGGGAAGCTAACAATACATGGAGAAGCAGGAGGTAAAGTATATCATAGCAATACTGTTGTATGACTGCTTCTGTAATGAGTATTTCATGAAATCATACTTACAACTTCTCTCTTTCTAGATATGAACTTGTTGCAGCCATTGCTCTTCAGCTTACAGCCAAAAGAGGAAGACCTCCACGTCCTTCTCCCCCAGCTACTCCAGAATCCTTTCTTCACTCCGAAAGAGGAGAACTTCACTGCAGCAGTTGCTGACAACTTCCTGCAATTTGGGTGCATAAGACTAGGAGTGATGGTCGACCAAGTCATTTACAAGCTGTTATCAACACATTGCTGCAAAGGCCCAGGGGCAAGGCAAGCAGACATGTTGATAGAAACAGCTCTAAAAACACTCTACACCCTGCCCTCTGCCATGGAGCGATTCATAGCCAATTCTAAAAACCCACCCCCTCTCCTCTTTGGAAACTACAATATACCAGAAGAGCCTGATATTTCAGATGAAGATGATGAATCCCATGCTGCTGCTGTGTTTGAGAATAGCTTGACATATAATCTTCAAGTACCGACTACTAACAGAGATCAGTCCAAGTACTCTCATTCGTCTGGTGTCTTTAGCAACACAACCAGTAGCACCTCTAATTTGGGTGATGCCGTATCTGAAGACGGGGATACCACTCAACCACTGCCAGTCCAGACTCGACCACGTCAGCTCTCAGGAGGACAGACTGATCATATCCAAACCAGAGGAAGAGCAGAGTCTTTGAAGCACGGTGCAGGGAGACGAAAAGACAGCATATTCCAAGGACCTCCATTTGGAGCTTTTGATTTCTCAAGACGGACCTCATCAGATGCAAGCATAACGTCATCCACAGCCTCACTAAAGGTCCTTCAAGACAGCAGTGTATGGCACGCCTCATTACCCTCACCAGGCGACATGATAATTGGATCGTATGGTGATGACAGCACCTACCCCATACTAATGTGGAATCCTGGCCTCAACGTCATGTTCAAGGTTGGTGGTCGCTCTGGGTTCTCCTCAGGGACGCTGATAGTCGACAATCCAAAGGAGCTACTCAAACTCAAAGTGGTCAACACCACCACTCAGAAGATTGCTTTCTCTATTCGCTCATACCGCCAATCACTTATGTTTCGCTCTCATGTGATCTTCCCTAAGGCTGGCTTGCAACTATTGGAGCCGCAGCAGGAATGGTCCATTGATGTAGAGCTGATGGGGGTAGCAGGAGAGGGTGAGACAGATGAATACATTTGCATTGACTTGTTGGTCTGTCAGCTCAACTGCACCCCATCATGGAATGTCCACAGACGCTATGCTGTACTGAAAAGAAGGTATATTATGGTTATGTACATGCATAAGTACTAAAAATTCCCCGTATTTTTTTACAGACAAGACCAGCACAAATTTATAAAGAAGATATCCCGAAATGAGCATGTGCTACTGCCAGGGTCTATTGTTACTCAAAAGGTAAGTTAAGTGTTAGCAGTTATCATAGACACAGCATGTGTAGCATTCCAATGCAACCCACTTTAGCACTTGTGTAATTTATGATAAGTAAACTATTGTCACACTCCCTGACTGCTATTATTACTTATAGGAGCTTGAGAATTCTCTCAAACAAGTCATACTACATGGGCTCCAGTGTGTTGTCAAGAACAAGCTCGATCAAGCAGAGATCATCTTCACTCAAGCACTTCATCTTCCTCTCTTTCAGAGGGCACCTCTCAAAGCTTTTGCCTATATCTGTCTTGCTGTGACAGCCAACAAGAGGAGAAAGAAAGGCCCTCATATGTAAGCACTCGCTTTCATTGTACACAATTTATCTTTTTCCACTTTCTGTTTTTGTTGATGCACCATCACACGCCATTACTAGTACAGCCAGTGTATTGTGTGAATTCTGCTTCATAGTTTACTGTTTGTGTTCCTCCTTCCCTTTCTTTTAGGAATAGAGTGGGCTATGTACTGAAACTGGTCAACAGTATGGATAAACTTATTGAGGCATGTGAATCCTCACCAAACATGAGAATGCCCAAGGTCATAGCTCTAAATAAGCAGCTGAAGAAGGAGCTCAATCCAGCCAAAGTTATAAAAGACCAGAGAGAAAGGCGACAAACTCGTAAGTTGAAATATTAAGTAATAACGATAATTTTATTTTAATATTCTCTTATAGCTAATGCCCAGTTACCGAACATAAGGAGTGAAACAACCAAAGAGGTCCACATTGCTGGAGAGTCTCTTGATCTGTTCAATACGAGTCTCACGATACCAGGAGGAGCTCTACCACAGCCGGTCAATGTGACACTCTCTCATTTGAACCAAGAGCAGATACACCAGTCACTCCAATCCTCCCCTTGGTCCTCAATGCTTGACATCATAAGTGCAGTTTCCATTCACTGCAGTCCACCTGTTGATAGATTTGCTAGGCCGGTTAGACTAACAATAATACTACCGGCAGACAATGTACCGACAAGCTCAACACCACTCCGCCTCTTGCAAAGTGCATACATGAACACATGGATTGACATTACTGACGATCCAAAGACGAGCATCAAGCTTGACACCGAATCAGGTCGTCTCAATATAACGACTGATCAAACCGGCTGGTTGATAATCGCCTCGCTGAACATAGACTTGAGTAAGATACTACCGATTGCAGTCAAGTCTGCCTTCACCGAGGAGCTGGTCACCATGGATATCAATGCTTATGGCTATATATTCCCTGATGGCACGCATGCTCAGATCTCAGTCTTCATAGCACCTCATAAAGAGAATGAGCAGCTTGAGACTCCGCCTCCTGGCCACAGACAGATAGCGTTCCCCCACACCTTCAAAGCTTATAAAGGACAGAAAGTCCGTCTTGAGCTCCAGGGCCAATTCCAGCCAGATAAAGAAGCCGGTCAAGTGAGTCTGACCTCTGATATAAAAGTTGATGGATTCATGCGAGACATTTACGAAAAGATTGTCAAGTTATCGGAAAATTCAAAAGGACTTTATGGTAAACTAAATCTAAGCACGTACTGTGCTTCACATCAGACCTGGGAATCAATTTTAGAACTGAACTTGTCTTCACCGACAACTGCTCACCAAAACAATAAAATAGAATAAGAATAATAATAATAAACTACTATTATTGCTGTTGATATTTGGCTGTTTATGTATTATGATGTACGTTTTATAAGAACATGTATGTACATGTATTTGTTTGTTTATTCGTATAATTTTTCTAATTTTTATTATTATTATTATTATTATTTATATTAATGATAAATTGACTTTCTTCTAAAATAAAGAATTGTCAAAAACCATCTTAGGGCAAGAACTGATTGAAAATAGAGCACAAAAGCAATTTTAAATAACATTAGTAATTAGTCATGTTTGATCATGATTTTCTCTAAACATGCAACTATAATTTACCTCAAAATTACTTATTATGCTATTATTCTATTGTTATAATTTTAAAATGTATTATTATTATTATTATTATTATTATTATAAAATTTTATTATCATTATTATAATATTTTGACGTCGCTTAATGTTATTCAATGGGGCATTAACTTGATATGTTACACAATGGGAAGTTTTATACAAGCATTGCTGGAATTCCATCAAAATTAAAAAATAAATAATAAAAATAATATAATAATAATAATAATATTATTATTATAAAAACTAGCACATTAAAGAATTAAATATTTACAAAAGTACGTCATGCCATTGAGTTTCTTTGAAGAGGAAAGAGAGTCATCATTCGATTGCGTCAATACTATAATTCAAAGAATTCAAAAATAGTTAACTTTACTCATCGAATTTAAACATAATACATAGACCAGGTGCATGTACATTCTACACACACAAATATTCAGAGGACATATCAATTATAAATATATAAGTATCTAATACTCTAGCACAGAATAGTGATACATCTTAAAGAAAACAATAACTGGTGGTAAGGGACTACTGTATCTCATAGTTTTCAAAATTATGCTCACAGAAGGATGAAACACCAATGGAATGAGTAACAAGCATTATAAAGATTGTTACTAGTATGCTGTAGAGTGTTTGTCATCGCTGAGTACATGCATGTATAATTTAGAGAGAGAAAGTGGGGAAAAATCGAATAGACTAACAAAAACAAATGCTAAGCAGGAAAAGGATGTAGTCAACTTGTGTTAAGAGGATACCTAACACTAGTCAACAGGACAAGTAATTTGTTCTATCAGTATAATCATAGGATGAATAAAGGCAAGGAATTTCATTAATAAGAGTATTCATGAGCAGTGTATTCGACTACAAACTGATTTAGACGCAATATGTGAATGATCTCTAAAAAAGCAGTGAATGTGACTAATGTGGCCTACAAGGTAGCAACTGCATAGCTTCCTAAGGAGGAAATCATATTCACTATTGATGATTAGCGTCATCTGTCAGGTACAGAGAATCGTTGCCTTGGATAGAACACAATTGGAGCAGTAAACAGTATGATAAACAATATGATAAACAATATGATAAGCAATATGATAAACAATATGATGCCTGTAGGTTGATCTATTTACAGTAGTGTCTATTATTAAATGTAGAGGTACAACTGTAACTATCTATTACTAGTAAAGTTGTACCTGTAGAATTGTGATTTTACCTTTTTTATGAAAGTCCTTGTACAAATGAACTGGAGGAAGACGAGCGAGAGCTTGGAGTGACGGACACAAATTCATCAAGAACACCTACAAATTTTACTAATCAATAATCCACATCATGGCAATGTAACACTAAGATATCATTATTGGGATATAAAGTAGTACTACTTGAAGCTAAAATTCAATATATTCACTATGAATGATACAGCATTCCTGCTAAATAAATTATAGTAAAGTTCAGTTAGCATAATTATACTGTTTAACATGTCAAACCAATGGAGTCACTGCAGCGTATGCAAACTAGACTACTAGCAGCCAAGCAATTAAAATGTACCAAGCTACAGGTAATAAGGAGTGATATTCATTTAGACATCAATCACACACATACAAATCTATATCTACAAGTGTGCAAGTGATAGTAAAAATATTATCAGAAAGAAACAGGTGTATATATATAGAGGAGTAAGAAGACATGGTCACACTTGTAATAAACAATAGGCTTCCTCCTCTTTACCTGCTACTGGGTAAGCCCAGAGTGATTGGCTGTGAATTTTAGATCCAATTGAAGCATCCGTGAACTTGAAATCTACCGGTAGGAAATGACCTCTTTTTCCAGCCTCAGCAGATTCTCTTATCTGTCAAATGAACCACACACAGATTAGCTGTCAAGCACGGCAGTGCTTATAATGACTGTTACCAACACATCAATGGAGTAACCATTGATGTATACTCCCTCATATTGTGAATGTGTTCCCTTTAAAGGTGTGTACAAATTAATGACAACTGCCACAAAGAGGAAACCAGTATTGGAGCATTATACATACAGACACTGTTCTTATACTCATTGACACATACCATTAGCATTTAGAAATGCATGATAGTAAACTCTCTCTCTCTTAAATAATATTCAGCAAATAAAGACACTGCATAAGAAGCATTAGCCCATTAGACTGAAACTAAAACCATTTTTACTACTACTACTACTACTAATGATAATAAAGCATAATAATAAATAAGAATAATAACAATGCTTATTATTAAAGTGCTTTTAGGCTTGTACTATTACATTAGGCATTGTTTTGTTATTACAAGTTGTTCTTATTTGTAGATCATGTATTCCAATGTTCTAATGATAATCCACACACTCTCATTCCGGAAGCATTAAGGCATCACAAACAGAACAATGCCAGAAATAAACACGTTACATAAATACATATAGATGTACATAAATACATTTACATAGTCCATAAATACATTTTTTTGTTATTATACTTTAAGGAATGTGTTATCTTTTTTACTTCCCATTGCTGTACCTGTTTTATAAAGTCTCTTTTTGTAGTCCCATATCCATTAAACCCTGTATAACCCCCCAGTAACTGCTGACCCATGTATATCTGTTAGAAGAGAGAGAGAGAGAGAGCAATAAGTGTGGGTGAGCTAATTCAAGTATTAGACAGACAATAGGTGGGAGATGACAAGCAGACGCCAACTCAACATGCACTCAAAAGTTAATAACACAATAAGTACCAAAAGATTGTATGTGAACAAACTCAGGATATGCACATATAAACAAAGCGTAGTAATTATAAGCTCATGAAGTGATAATACTCACCAGAAACATTCCAACCTTAATACCATGCCTCTTAGCCAGTAATCCTTCACCAGTGATGTTAAGGTCATCAATTGATTTGGAGAGGTCATATTTGAAAATCCTAAACAAGTCCCCAGAGCTCTAAACAAGGAAACAGCAATGACATTCACAATCATGAATGCCATTACACACGACTGTATAACTAATGCACGCGACGCTTTGCCACAGTAGAACGCATGTGCATGTACATGCACATGATGGTGGTCTAATGTCTAATGGTTAATTGACACACACACAGAGTTACTATAGAAAGGGATGAGGGGTCACAGTACACAGAAGAATAAAGGGAAGGATTTGTGTGGCTTATGCACCAATCAGTAGTAACATATGTACATATACATGTAGAAGGCTGTGATGAGATTGAAAGGAAAGGGGAAATGTGTGTTTGTGTGTGATAACAAATAATTACCATATCATTCTAATAAAATATACTAAGCAATATTCCCCCTAATAATAATAATAATAATAATGCTGTTGTTGTTATTATTGAGTAGCTCCATGCATCAATGAATTGATGATAGCAATTAATAAATATTATTGATTATTCATACCTGATGGCAGGGAGAGCTACGATTTCTATTACAGGTATAATTGATACTTTCCAGAAGTGGCTCACATATCACTGACCTCCTATAAATACAGTAAAGGCATGATAAACGTAGGCCACCCACACCATGAGCTATCTCACACTATCTCACACTATGTTTCCTGACTTTACATTTATCGTGTTACATCTTTTATTTCAATGCCGTGGCATTAGTTTACTTTGTTTTCTTTCAATATCCTTAAGCATTATTTCATATCATTCAATCCCTCATTGTCACCAAGTACATGTAATACAAATAAAGTATTGCTACGTCATGCAAATATTGATATATTATCCTTAGAACATCACCAGAGATACTATAAATATACAATAAAAAGGATATTGCTAATTTGTATGACTATATATAATTCTTTCATGTAGACTACACACATGCACATGTATAGTAAATGTCTGCCTTTTGGCAGGTTGATAGGCTACACTTGATGTAGTAAAAGATTCCTTTTCAAAGTAAAAATGTACCAATAGTGTATTTCCTCGTTAAACATTACTCACTTGGAATGAGTGATGACCACTACAATGATTTGCTCGTCTGGTACATGACTACTCATGAACACATCAAACTCTACGTCACGAATAAGGGGGAGACGCCGCCTGTCACATCTACGAGTACATTAATGCATATTATAGTCAGAAAATGTAATAAAAAATTGGGGTCATTTTGGGGCCAATTTTTGGAAAAACCATGGGCTATAGCCTTGGGTATTTTTCCAAAATTGGCTGGTTTTTAAAATGGCCATAACTCAAAAAATTGAAGTTGGAATCAGTTCAAACTAGCTACACAGCATAAGGACATCAATATGTATTAGAAAATGTAATAAAAATTTGGGGTCATTTCGGAGCCATTTTTTGGAAAAACCATGGGCTATAGTACATGCAGCCTTTGGCCCAGTTTTTGAGCAACTTTAAAAATTCATAAAAAATCCAAATTTGATCAGAATCAACCCAAATTTTCTACACGACATAAAAACATGTACATGCATCAGAAAAAATTATAAAAATGGAGAATTCTCTCCTAGTCATTTTTGGGAAAATAGCCCATGGTTTTTGACTCAATTCTGAGCAACTTTAATATCTAAGTGAGCACTGTGCCAAAATCCTGTGAAATTTAAGCCCTGATATTAAAGGTTACATATTAAATTATAGTATACAATTGTTGTAGTATGATCCTAAGTCTTACTTGCATTGTGGTGGTTCTGTTAATTTCCTAACAATCATCTCATGTAGTGCACTGATACAGGAATTGGTTAAGGAAACCAGCACATGAAATACAAAGGATTCTCACATATTATTACATCTTTATGAACTACTACTGGCAATAATACAAATTGTACATGTAAATAAAAGTAGCTAAAGATACACAGGACATCCACATTTATTCGAATGAGGTGGGCGTGGCTTCGGTTTAGCCCGTCCTACTTTGAAAGGCTGGACCTGATCCTGTGACTTTGGTCGCTCAATTATACTAAAAACACAAAAAAGAATTTTTTACTAAAGTTCCTTTCTGCAATAAAGTAAAGTACTGCATGGTGATCCTTACAGGTCATTGAACGGTGACATTGGTAGGTTTGGTGTTGGTGAGGTTCCCACTACTGGTGCTGGTGATTGTGAGAGTGGAGCAGGTGCAGGTGTCGCACTTCTGCTCTCAATAACGTGAAGAGGCAGAGAAGAGGAGCAAGGTAGCAGTGTCAAGGACGAGGACTGGAGGTTCAAGAGATGGTGAGTGGATCTACGAGTTGAGAGACGAGTCTGTGGACGTGATCCAGGATGAGATCTCAAGTTAAGCGATGACCACAACTGATGAGTTGATCCTAACAATAGATAACAATAATAATGAGTTATTAAATTCCTATGCTTCCTGTATCATAATAATAATAATAATAATAATAATAATAATAATAAGTACCTGATAGTGACTGTAGACCATTGATGCTGTTATTACGAGCTTTAATACCTAACAACTGACGATAATGACCCAACCAGTCATTAACTATCGTACTGAGAGAAAGAAAGAGCAAACGGTAGAGAGAGAGAGAGAGAGAGAGAGAGAGGATGTTCAAGATATGTCTGTTAATATCACAACATACGAGACTTTAGTACGATAATCCTCCAGTTCTTTTCCACTCCCTATCCTATCCCACTCGGACTGACTATGAGACTCCATAAGCTCCTCCCCTTTCTTACTAGCTCCGCCCAAAGACCTCCTGCTCTCTTGAGTGGCGAGGCCTCTACTGCGAGGTTTAGCGCTAGAAGCAGTCATTGGTAAAGTGACAGGAATAGACTCAGTATCAGACAGAGAGGCAGACTTTGAAGAATAAGTGGAATTGATCCATAATTGTTGTGTATATACAGTATATGGGAGGGTATATCAGTGATAATGAAACTTATAATATTATCGATTACTTTGGCTGCTTGAGATTGAAAGGTTAACGATGTTTGTAAAGTATCGGAAATAATGTGAGATTTTTTCATCTGCGAGAGAAATTAAGAGCAAACTTTTTAATACTTGTACATGTGTAGTAGTAGTAGTTGAAAATTATTTATTTGTGGAATGTGGACTAAGTTTGCTAGTACAAGTGAACATACATATACATGTACATGTACGTCTCAATATTCCATACCCAAAAAGATTCATTCCTAGTTTCCTGATCCAAAGCCTCCGGTATCAATCCAACAGGAAAACGTAACATTTGCCCGTGACAGGAAAACTTTAGAGTCATTTGTGTCCTGCCAGTAATCTGGACAGCAATGTGAGTATTGAGCTGTGGGCAGAGCATTAGTCATGTGACAGTCATGTGAGTCTACCTGTAGTAATATTGACTGGGACATTCTCTGAGGCAGAACTGGCCACTCCCAATCACGAATCAAGTGCCCGTCCTAAAAGTAGAAGAGAGAGTAAAATATATTCAATAATCATAATATGTGAAAAATTTCAAGGGATTAAACTTTCTGAAAATAAATCCCGTGGATTTAACTTTTGCAAATCATTCTTATCCTTCTTATTCAAATCAAAACAAAATCATGAAATTGGCAAAGTCTAGGTCCCTGAAAGTGACCAGTTATACGGTATGTGTTTTATAAAATACCTCGTCTAATAGCTTTCCTCCCTTAGCATCAGTAAGCATGTATATTAATCCATTTCTGTAATAGCAGGCAGCACGTCCATCAGGCATGAAGTAAGCAAGAAGGTTGTGTGAGTCATTATTATCAAACACTAGAGTGTATAGACCTCTTGAACCATCTCCCTTTCTGCTCATGCTTACAGCTATGTTACCAGAATAATAACTATAATAATAATTATGATAAAATAAGAATAATAATTATGATAAAATTAGAATACAATTATGACAGAATAAGAATATTAGTGTGATAAAATAAGAATTAAAATAGGAATATTAGTGTGACAATGGGGCCAATTAAAATCATAGTCATTCCATGCCACACAGAGCAACTTGCTAATGGCTATAGTGATTGTATTGCTAAGTACATACCGATCAGTTAATGGGCTAATGGAGTAGTTAACATAACAAAGTAAGTCATTCCCAAAATTGTGACGCAGCGAGTATTAATGCAATAACAACAGAAACAATAATAACACAATTAATAATAATAATAATAATAATAATAATAATAATAATAATAATAATAATAAATAAATAATTTTTTTTGAGTTACAGCCATCTTTGAAAAAGTAGCAAAATTTTCGGAAAAAGCAAAGGCTATTATAGCCCATGGTTTTTTTTCCAAAAAATGGCTCTAAAATCACCCCAAATTTTTATTACATTCTCTGATACATATTGATGTCCTTATGCCATGTAGAAAGTTTGAGCTGATTTAGACTAAAATTTTTCAAGTTATGGCCATTTAAAATAATTACATATACTAATTTCTTAAATCCTCATAATAATCAGTTTCTTTAATGTTTCAGTTTTCATCACTACATGATGCATATGTCTACATGCATGTATACATACTCTGATGCAAGTAAATCAACTACCCAGTGGGGGGATTTTTCTTTAATGCTTGTGTGCTTAATGAGAAATGCTAATATCCTGTTGGCTGCCACACAAGCAATGCTCTCTAAAAACTAATAATAATAATGATGACACAATTATTACAAAAATATGAATCCTGTTTTTGACTAATCAGGCGTTTAGACTAACGATGTAATTAAAACATGATGTGTTTGGAATTTGCACATTATTTGTAAGTGTACATGTACATGTACTGTGATGTGGTGACAGCTAAAAGTAAACACAAATGGAATGGAGGAAAAGATAAGGAAAAAATACATGAAGGCACTCAAGGCAGTCCATTGGGGCTTTCTTATTAACATAATATTACACACTAAGAGTTAATCGCCTGTAGAAGTTTTATTTTCTATTCAGAAATATTAAATTAGCTCCTGTTACACTATTTTATGTCTAATCTATAAATCTATTAAGTATAAATATTGTCATTATTTTAACAGCAAAATTATCATTTCTTAATCTAATAATGAACGTTTGTAATCAAATGACGCAATGTTCACACA
This sequence comes from Amphimedon queenslandica, assembly GCF_000090795.2. Taxonomy (NCBI): domain Eukaryota; kingdom Metazoa; phylum Porifera; class Demospongiae; order Haplosclerida; family Niphatidae; genus Amphimedon; species Amphimedon queenslandica. The sequence continues at coordinate 288,212 of NW_003546283.1, read as the reverse complement.
TTCCCCAATACACTAAGTAAAACCTTAAAACAACTGCAGTACGCATAATGTTCAAGCAATGTGCATACCATCCAGTTACAATACATACATTCGTTCTTCTCCTTAAATGTCTCCATTAAAAGCTTGGGGCTACAAGCATGGAAACATAAGTCTACATGTACACTCTATATTATAAATATAGGAGAACTCTCAAATACATGTAGAAGAAGCCTGGGTCCAAGACTGCAAGTTAAAGATTAACAAAATAGAAGCTAGCCCAGACCTCTATTTAGTAATACAAAATTGTCACAAATATCCTATGCCAGCATTTGCTCACACATACTTGCACAATCCTGATCCATCTGGTAACTGTAAGAGAGCCAATGGAGCATCCGAGGACATAAAGACAGGAGAAGGATGAGTCTCAGAAGAGACTGCACTGCCTAGCAAGCTAGGGGGCAGTTTACTAAGGACGGACGGTAATGGTAGACTGGTCGTACGGTGATGGTGTCTTGGACCTCTGAAGGAGCGAGAGTGACTGTCACTATAATAGGATACTAGAAGAGGACCATCCTCTCCTCTCAGTTTGGCGGTTAGTTTAGCTTCTTCTCGCTGTCTCATTGCCTCCTTTAGCTTAGCAGTGGCCCACTGGTTGAGGGTGTAACCTTCAGGGTCTTGGGACTGACTGGGGTGAACTATCCAACCTGAAGATGAAATGTAATATTCATTATTTAACTATTTGATGCATACCTTGATCAGCACAGAGTTTTGAACCGAGAGAGAATTTAATGAGTGATGACTGTATGCTGGAAACTGGAAGATATAAGTATAAATAAATAAATAAATAAATAAATAATAAGGTTAGGGATGGCCCTGGGATTAACCCATTACACTTTTAATGACATTTTTTTCTTTTGATGGCACAGAGTTAGTTAACAATGATATAATCTAATTCTTATTCTTGTTCTTATAAAAATAATAAAATGTACAGTGTAGCTTACTATCAATTTCTTTTTCTTCATTTTTCTCAAGTTCTTTCAATCCTAAATTAGCTCTTGACTTCCCTAAAAGCACCATACCACCACACACATATCATGCATACCACATAAGCCACTAAACCATTACCTTTCTTTAACATTTTTTCTTTCTCAGCTTTCTTCTTCATTGACTGAAACTTCTCCAGTCTCGTCTTAGGCCCCAGGATCTTACGAGAAGGTGCTTGAGACTCTCGCCTATACCTTAAGATCTGAGGCCCGTGAGCTGGTCCTCTTAATTCAGGCGGGAGTTTATCATACTCTGCAGCTGCTTCATGAGAGCTGTCACGTGATACATCAGATTTGATAGAGACACCAGAAGCAGTGCTCTTGGCAGTGAGTGGTCTCTCTATATCGCCTTGGGACATCTTTGCAATACCTTTAGCCAGTCTAATGTCCTTTGTACTACTTTCCTTCTCTTCCTTTGGTTTATAATCTAAGTAAGCGTCTGTCTGCCACTCCCTCTTGTCAACGATAGTGTCTATCACTAGCTGGTAGAAGGTGAATGTCACTAGTTGTGCAATGGAGACTGGGACGTTGATTTCTTCTGGTATTGCTTTGAATCGCTGCGTTAAGTTTGATAGGATCCCGGCCGAGATGATCTTAAGTTCGTCAAATTTGTAACGAGGTTGATTGGACCGTATCACCTCAAGCTCCTCCTCCTCTTGTTGTTCCTGTTCCTCTTTCTCCTCCTCTTTGATGACTTGGGAGCGACGACGCTTCCTTTGATCCTATTTTATAAATGAAATATAAAAAATAACTTTATAATAATAATAATAATAATAATACTGTAATAGTGTTTTTATAACTCATTAAATAAGAAGCTGACCCCAATTAGTTAACTCAATTATCCAATTGATTAACCAAAATACCCGATTTCATCCGAAAAATTAAAATTGAATTCACACAATAAAAAGAATATAAAGTAACTATGTAATACTACCACACATGTACATTGCACTTATATGCACATCCAATTGATATTTTAAGATCAAATCAATGATTTATATCACACACATACACATGTACATGTACATGTACATGTACATGTATGCATGTAGTACATGTACACAAACAGTATACTCTATCTTACTTGTGTTGCAGTGTTATTATTGGTAGTCAGATGAGGTCCAGTAGCATCCACCGGAGGCAGCTGAACACTGTGCCTAGAGACAGCAGAGGCTGGTCTTTTAGGATAAGACTTTTGCTTCCCTTCGTCTCCTTCTTTGATGGCCTTTGGTCTAAAGCTAAGTACAGGCTCCTTCTTGTCTCCGAAGACAGAGAGAGAGTCTAAGTGTTTGCGGGTCCGACGTACAAGAACTCTCCTCCTTTGACTAAAGAAGTATGATTGCTTTGGCTGGTGAGACATACATGTATACCTTCACTATAAAGAGTGAGGGAGAGAGAGAGAGAGGTGATAGAAAAGTATTAATTCGGTGGACATGTGAGCCTGTGTAGTGTGTACTTACCTAATGGAGACAAGAAAAGGGAGAGACTTGTGATCCCATTGCTATAGCAACAGGATAGGGTGTGGCACCGCTATGAATGTTATCAGCGTATTCACATGTACATGTGCACATGTAGATGTATTAGTAAACATGAATATTAATGAGGTTGAAATTACACAAAAAAATGCATTTTAAAACAGATCAAGTTACGTGTATATGTACATTCTAGTCAATTTCCATAAAGCTGCTACACACAAAAACACAATTAAAAAAGAAATAAATTCTGATATAATGAAAGTACGGGGGACATAAAAGCAATGGACTGGAACAGAATCCAAAAAGGAGACGATAATACTTACGTTAGCAAACCATGGAGACAAATAATAGCTACATGTGCAGTGATGTAACCTACTACATGTATGTGTGTGTGCATTGTGATGAACTCTTAGTGTGAAGTGTAACCAAAAACAATGAAAGGACAATCAAGATTTATAAATAATCCAAGGTAAAACAATAAGCCAATCATGTTGCGGTGAGAATGAGGCATCAATTACTACGCCATACCATCACACCAGTGATGGAATCATGCATATAAAATACTACTATTATTCAAATTAGGATCAAGGGAAAGAAATGCAATAAAAATGTGAAGAGAGAGTAGGAGACGTAGGGATTTAGTAGAAAGAATGAATGGGAGTGAAATACTGAAAGTACAACTCAAGCTTGTAACTATGCAACATATGTTAGGAGGAGTAAATGGGGAATGCCTCTACTCATTCCTCATAGTAGTAATAGCTGATGCTACATTCAGTTATATCTTATACTAACAATCAATTTATGCAAGCACTGCTAACATACACAATTCCAGGAATCACCCACACACACACACATCAAACAAAAAACAAAGTCCACATTATGTATAGAAAACTGACTGTGCTCCCCATATACCAATTATGTACACAGACATCCTCATTGTGCAGTGTTTAGCTAGCACTACGGGTACACTCCTCAACTCAAATAAAGTTCAACAAGTTTAAAACAACTCACATGGCCATAATAGCATTAATTATAACATAACAATTCAGAAATGATATAATAACGTAATATTCACTGCCACACACAAGCTGTCAGCCAAGTAGAACAAAAAGGAAGAAGAACAAACTGCTACCGCATTCCACAAACACATGCTCATACAATACATGTACACATGTTGCTGCATCCTATAGTCAGATGGACGAGCTTCCTCTATGGTACATGTACATGTGTCAGAAAATGTTTTAAATGCTTAAGGCTTGATTGTAAGGTCTGTTGGCTATCAGAAATGCAATGAAAATTGGAGTTGTGCCAATATACATGGTATCTTTTTTTCAGTATGGAATACAAGAACAACAACAATAATAATAATAATAATAATGATAATAATAATAATAAAGTTTCTCTTATTTCTTGTTTTGTCCTTAGTGTATTTTATTGTGTATGTCTGTGTGTTGTATTGTATAATAATAATAATAATAATAATAATAATAATGATAATAATAATAATAATAATAATAATAATAATGATAATAAATATAACTGGATTAATGGTGCCCATCAAAATAACAATAATTGGATTTTTGAGTCATAGAGAGAGTAGCATGTACATGTAAATGCATGTAAGAATTAAATAATAAGTCACAATTAATATCAGCCATTATCAGCTATAATAATAATAATAATTGTAAATATTATAATTATAATGTATTGCTATCATATTAGACTGTCATTTTGTGCTAGTATAAGACAGCTTATGGCAAAGTAAAAGAGAAGTACTGGATATATTACAAGAGCTTTCCTGTTGGCTGGAAGGTACTCCGACAAGAAACCAAGAGATCCTAATAGATGAGAGAGAGAGAGAATGGAAACAGTATAATTATTATGTTGAAATTTTTAATTTGTAGCATTTCAAATTACAACATGTATGCATTCAAAAATACAATAAAAATGGAAAAAATTTCTCTTAGCCTACCAAACATTATTAAATTAATTAATTAATTAACATACCCCAAACAGACCAAAACAAAGCCACGCCCACAATAACAAGTCTAATTATAAAAATGGCGGAAGGCGGAACAGGAAGTGTTAACAGAAGACGAGAGAGCAAGACAGCAAGAGTCAGTGGGAGGAGACAGTATCCTAATGTACAGACACTCTGGAAGAATGAACTAAAAAAAAGAAGGAATGTGACTTGATTTTAATATTTGTAAAATATACTTAATATTTTTAATATATATTTTATAATATTTCATAATATTCTTGTATTTCAGCACATTTGGAGCAACTTTAAAAATTTGTAAAAGATCCAAATTTGATCGGAATCAACTCAAACTTGCTACACAATATAAGAACATGTACATGTATCAGAAAATATTATAAAAATCAAGAATTCTTCCCTTTTCAATTTTGGCAAAATTTGGCCTGGGACCATGTACTATAGTACAGGGACTTTTACTCAATTTTGGAGCAACTTTTAAAAATTCGTAAAAAATCCAAACTTGATTGGAATCAACTCAAACTTTCTACACAACATAAGTACATGTATATGCATCAGAAAATGTAATAAAAATCGAGAATTCTCTCCTTGTCAATTTTGTCAAAATTTGGCCCGTGACCATGTACTATAGTACAGGGACTTTTACCCGATTTTAGAGCAACTTAAAAAATTCGTAAAAAATTCAGTTTTGATCAGAATCAGCTCAAACTTTCTATACAACATAAGTACATGTATATGCATCAGAAAATGTAATAAAAATGGAGAATTCTCTTCTTGTCAATTTTGCCGAAATTTGGCTCGTAACCATGTGCTATAGTACAGGGACTTTTACCCGATTTTGGAGCAACTTTAAAAATTCGTAAAAAATCCAAATTTAATTGGAATCAGCTCAAACTTTCAATGCAACATAAAAACATGTATATGTATCAGAAAATATTATAAAAATGAAGAATTTTTTCCTTTTAAATTTTGGCAAAATTTGGCCTGAGACCATGTACTATAGTACAGGGACTTTGGCCCAGTTTTTGAGCAAATTTAAAAAAAATCAAATTTGACCAAAATGAGCTCAAGTTCTAATTTTGTAGTGGTAACCTGTAATAATGGATGTGGTCATAATTCTCTGATTTATTAGCAAATTTTTTTACACAACTCAAAATATTTAAATTCTCAAAATATATAAAGTAGTACTAGCAACCCAAAATAATTACATGTACATGTCATGTAGCCTATTTAATTAAAGGGGCACTTACACTTTTCCCCTCAGCAACTGAGCATTGATGGTTACGACTGCAGCCCCGCCCCAAACCATGACAAACACATGTACAAAATGTATAGTGGGCTCCTCGTTACTTCCATGCCCCGCCCCATGCAGTAATCTAAAAATAAATAGAAAATTAAATTTATCAAAAAATTAGGTGAAGTTAACAAATGAAGTTAGATATATTCATCTTGTTTTATATTAATGTTAATAATATTAATTGATTTTTAAAAAATAATATTATTAATTATTATGATTGATATTTAAACTAATTTTAACCCTTTAGCAACTTACAATCCAAGTAGAAGGCACAGCAATAAAGGGCCCCATAAGTCCCCTGTCAAATAAAACCAGTGTATAAGTGTATTGTAAGCATAAATAGTATCTTACAATCGTGGAGCAGTGCCTTGTTGCGGCCTGGTAGGAGTACATACCAACATTTGGTAAGGATGGCCTTTAAATCTCTTTTCTAAATTATATAATAACGAGTGGATTTATAATGGCACTTACTATTGTCACGTATACAGGTTCATCTAACGTCCCAATGTCATTCTCTCGTCCACGAGACTGAGTATCAACAATATTTCCACTGACTTCTTCGGCAGCCATAATTAACCAGTTAATTATTAAGTAATAAAATATTTAATTAGTTAGCTCGTTAATATTCATTAGGAAGGTCACGTGGCTATGCCCAATCGGTTTAAACGTTGCTTAGCAACTATTGACGTTAAGCGGGAAAAGAAGGAGAACAAGAAGAAGGAGAACAAGAAGAAGAAGCACGAGGCAGCCATTCTCTCTCTTCTCAGGTTTTATCCTTCTCCATCTATTTACCCTCTCTTTCTTTTAGTAGGTTTGCTGGACTAACTGTTGGAAAAAAGCAGACAGGTTACTGTGTTTTGTATGTACAAGCTTGTAACATTCTTTATGTAGGAAGGAGCCATGACTTGTTACTGTCTGGATAATTAATAAGATAAGTTAATGCACACACAGAGTGTTCTTGTATATGAATGTGTGATGAATAATGGAGGGAATAGTTTATCTAAGTGTCAGTTGGTAAAGACAATGAGCAAAGCAAGAGTGAGAAATACATGTAATGGGGAAAAACGAGTGGTTTTGCTCTTTGCCTTTCCACTGGCATTTTGGTAAAATTCTCACTTTATTCTTTTACATGCTCACTCATTATTTGTTATTATTTGGGTTTATTCTTTCACTAAAAGTGGTCTTATTGACATGAATTGTGTCTTTTGTATTATTTTCAGGTTGATGTGCATCATTACTAGTATCAACAGATTAAAGACAGTTTTCTATTGGTTAAAGAGTAATATCCACACACTATCGTGTACATGTACATCCTATTTAATAACATGTATTCTCTTTTCTTTCCCTTAAGATTAGTAGATTACTATACACAGATTCAAGCCAGCATGCAGTCTTCTTCATCATCAATTAAGTCCAAGACTTAGTGTATGGTAACAATGTATCTATTGCATGCTACAAATAACCTTGGTTACAGTGCTAATAATAAATGGCTCATTTTACCACTATTCACCCCATTACATGTAATAAAGCACTGTCCCTATTGATCTTTACTTATTCTAATGTTTAAACATTTTTCTACTTTATTTCTATACAGGACGATGTTCTCTGGAGTCAAGATTAAAGTTGGTTGAGTGTGAGGTAGTGTGAGAGTTAATAATGCATATTATGCATGTATAATTATAATCCACATATATATATTCTTGCGCCCCCCCCCACTCTAGTAGGCCTGACTGTTCTGGACTGGGCTCAGGATCAAGATTAAAGTTGGTTGAGTGTGAGGTAGTGTGAGAGTTAATAATGCATATTATGCATGTATTATAATATAATCCACATATATTCTTGCGCCCCCCCCCCCCACTCTAGTAGGCCTGACTGTTCTGGACCTGGACTCAGGATCAAGATTAAAGTTGGTTGAGTGTGAGGTAGTGCGAGAGTTAATAATGCATATTATGCATGTATTATAATATAATCCACATGCTCCTTAGCTATAGGTAGGCCTGTTTCCTGTCTCTGGACCAGCCCTGGATGGTAAGGATTGATTGCATATTTACACTAGCTGTTGTTACATGTAATGGGGTGAATAGTGGTAAAATGAGCCTATGGTTTTAAAATTTTGAATAATAAAAAATGGAAAAAAAGAAAAATAATAAAATAATAATAAATAATAATTTTTAATTAATTAATGAGTAGGTGGGGCTAGTGGAATTATAACCACACCCCCAAAGAGGTGAGTTAGTCACGCCCCCAATATGAAAATAATTATAAGTCACACCCTTTGCTAATGAAAATAGGCGTGGTTGTTGCATAATTAATAGGTGGAAAATAGCATCATTGTGATAGCATTAACAGAATTTGTGTTGTCAGGAATGAGAAAGAATAGCAGCTTTTTTATCTTTAAGAAAAAGAAAAGCACTTTGCACCAGATCTGCAGCTCTATAATCATAATAGCTATTATCTTTGACCATAGAACCAGGGATATTATTCATTAAAATTAATGGCAGCAATCAATGGCATCTTAGCAAAATAGCTGAATGTAAATTGTTATAACTAAAAAACCAGCAACAGGAAAAATTCAAAAACAACTTTAAACAATGTAAAAACATGTAAAGGGTCTCTTTATTGTAGTTTCATAGCAATAGAATGTAGTCTATTCTCCTGAGAGGTACGCAAAAGTCGTACCATGGCAAACTGGTTTTTCTTGAATATTTCCTGAAGAACACTCTGGAGAAACAAGAGAAGTTGCCTAAACAATGTAATAAAGTAAGTAGCAACACTTCATGACAAAAACACATTCATAGAAACAAATATTTGGGCTACAGAGGTACGCAAATGGAATTTTAGCCGTAAATTGAAGATTTAAACAATTTAAAACAAATATTAACTTACAATAACCTATCAGAACCTTGAAGCCGCCCTTATAACTTTGCAGTAGATGTTTCATAAAGCTAAATACATTTTTAAAAGAGAAAAGAGCAACTTCATACTCCAGACATTGACAGTCGCCATCTTGAAAATCATAACAGAGACTGCAAAAAGTTTTTATACACAAATGATGCGCTCACGTGATCCCGTTGCCAATCCCGGTTACGTTAGTCTATGGTCTATTATATATCCCTGATAGAACACACCTACTCAATTACTCCTAAAATAAACCACGTGGCCTTAAAACACAGTGAGGTCAGGTATCACGGTCAGTCTGTCACCATAGACATGGGACTGGAAGCCAGCCACGTCTCTTTAAGCCTGGAGCAAGGTGGAGACTTAAGAGTGTTTATCTCAGGACGGCTTAAAATTGAGGAACTGGGGAGTGGGAAGGTGTTAATTGAAGGTAGCTCTTTTGTCATTATTTCAGAATTTGACGATAGCTATCATGGCTATGAATCTGTTGCCATCAATGAGTCAAGGTGCATGCACAACGGCAATGATGGGGGAGAATTTTGCCATGGACGGCTTTCTCTTTTACTTCCAACCAGGAATGGATTTGCGAGACTATCTTTCTCATTGTTTATGTTATTATTTTGATCTTATAATTTGAGACCTTTTTCTTGTAGCTCATTACTTTTGATTTAGATTTAGCTCACTTTGTTTGGAAATAAAAATTGATGATAAATATTAATTAATAATGGCTACACCATAGATATTTACTCTAATATCTATGGCTACACCATAGATATTTACTCTATTATCTATGGCTACACCCATTGGATGGGTCACGCCTATAATAATGCAATCGTATGAGACCCCGCCCTCCTCGTAAGCTATCTCTGATGATTTTTTTAGACTTTGACTAGCAACACTCTTTCCTTCTTGTTGGTTGCTCTCTTCTTTGACCTGGTTGTTCGGTATCCCCAACTCTTCATCTCCTTCCCCCTCTCCTATCAGCGGGCCTGCCATGAGGGGGAGAAAAGAAGCTCTGATCCCGTCTATCTCCTTGTCTCACTCCCTCATCTTTGACCTTTCCTTCCTTCTCTTCTTGGCTGCTATTACAGCTGCTCTTGACAATAGTCAAATAAAAGATTGTGGCATCACGTCATCTCTGAAAGCTGATCCGGTGAGTTCCTAATCAAAGTGTCACAGTTACATGTACATGTATATATATTATATATATCTACAATTTTTGTATTGATGTGTTATTGCCTTCTGTGTCTCTTACCTTTTCTCTGCTTCTTTTCTTCTTCTTTAGCATCCTGAGTTTGCTGAGACGTCTAATAGTTTGCAGGCTCAGTGGGTCAGCCAAGATGTAAGCTTCACGATGTTATTTTTGACATTCATTCATGTGCGCTCGACTAATTTTCAAGTTTTTGTGTGACACTTGACTTTGTATACTTTAAACACTTATAGTTTTACTCCTCTTTCTCCCTACCTTTCTCTTTTTCTTTTTCCTCTCTCTCTCTCTCTCTCTCTCTCTCTCTCTCTCTCTCTCTCTCTCTCTCTCTCTCTCTCTCTCTCTCTCTCTCTCTCTCTCTCTCTCTTGATATGTAGGTTATTTTAGTAATTGGTAGCAGTTTATCTGGTCCTAATCCAACTAACGTTTGGTTGGGGTAAGTGAACTTTTATTGTACATGCTACAGTATTATAATGATAATGATAATTGTATTTTGACTTGAGCATTATTATACACAATGAACAATGTACTGTATTGTGTACAAGTATACAGTAGATGTAACTCATTGATGCATTATAGGCATGAATTGTGCCACTACAAGTACTGTATTAAGCCATGATTTTGTGAGGGATTTTATAAGAGGCCCATGGCCAATGATTTCCTTTGCCCTATACCAATTACATACTATAGTAGCATCAATTAATATCCTATTACCAGGGGAGGATTAGTGGCTGATAAGTTATGTCTCATATCCTCAGTACATGCATACATGCACTGTATGCATTCTTGTTTGTTATTTTGGCATTATATTTTTGTTGGTGAGCCGTTGTATTATCATTAGTCTATTGTTGTTATCTTTAGTGCTTTCATTATCACATTTTTTATTGCATGCAGCTGCATAACACATAACATTATCTAATAGCATGTGACAGCACAGCAGAGTACATGTACATTATGAATATTATTTACTGGTATTATTGCACATGGACATGAATGTGTAAGGGAGAAATGACATCCAATATATTGTGAGGAGTAAATTGCATGCCTAATTGATTGTACATGTACAATAGACATATTTATACATGTACATGTATGTTTACAATACATGTGTGTTTTAGAGTGAATTTGTTCATGAATGATGTTTATTTTGCCTACTTAAGCATATAATTTGATATTTTTTTCACTCCCTTTCCCCTCTTACCACTTCTCTCTCTCTCTTTCTTCTTTTTCTCTCCCTCCCTCTCTTTCTCTCTCCGTTAGTTCCCGCTCATCTAAAACTGGTCTGTATCACTTTGCTAAGCACAATGGTATTAATGAAGCAGTTAACACACAATCATTACAGATATCACGCAATGGGTTTAACACAGTAAGTATAATCAGTATAATCAGCTTGTACATTGAAAGCATAGTTTTTATATTATTATACACGCACAGGTACCTGATTTTGCATGTACATGTACATGTATATATGCATTGTAGACATAAAAGTAGAGAATATTTGTGATATGATTGCATTACTGAGTATGATAATAGTGAATGATGACTTACATTATCATGATATCAGCTACTCAATGGCTCCTTGGTGGCTAGACGTTACATCCACTATAAATGAATACATTGAAACTGGACAAATGAATGATAGTGCATCAATTGCTTTGTAACTTAATATGTACAATGTACATGTACAGTACATGTACTGTATTTGTGAATGGAAGGGCTTTTAATCAATGAATGTCCATTTACATGTATACATGTAAATGGACAATATTATTATACGTGTACATGTACATGTAATTTAAGGTTGAAATTTATAGTACATCAGCTACATGTACATGTATAAAGCTTGCTTCATGTGCTTAAAAGACAGGTTTTTTAATAATTTTAAAATGTAATTTTAAAATGTAAATTTTGATAGGAATCAGCTCAAACTTTAATTTATTAATGTGCATTCTTTCCTTATAGGCTGTCGTAGTAGCCGAGTCACAGAAGACCCTTTACGTTAGTACTAATGGAGGAATGGATTGGTCTAATCATAATCTTCCCGAGTCTTCCTTTAATCCTTTAACTGACCTCATGCTCAGTCCTGTTAATCCGTCCCACATGAGTCTGAGGACCAACAAAGGAAACGTCAGTATAGAACTACAAGTACAAGTACATGTAACACTGATCACTGTTGGATCAGTTTGAATCAAGCATTTGTTGAATCATAATACAATCACTGATCAGTTTGAATCTTAATATGATTTGTACATATGTATGAATCCTGTAATTGAGCTGCTTTATTAATACGTGTACTGTACATGTACATGTACATCTATATCTTTTCTTACTTCTGTTTTTATTTTGTTGTCTCTCCCTCTCTCTCAATCCATTTATTGTCAATAATAGCTATACTTCTCATACAATCATGGTAAATCATGGAATCGTATTGGTAAACACGTCCAGCAGGCCACGTTTGTCAACACGACCTCAGAAAACGAGTTCCTTTTCTTCTCCACTAGTTCTCTTATACCAAAAATATTTCCGCTTTATCGTTATGACGTGCGGACAAAGAAAAACAAAGGTACAATACTACATGCATGTACATGTATATGTACCAGTCATAGATAACAGTACATAATTTACACCTCACAAAATTGATAATTTTTTATCAATGCTTATAACAACACTTGACTCTGTTTATTTAGCTGATGGGTTAAGTGCTAGCTCAGCTGGCTCAAGAATAACTTGCTTTTATCATGAGTTTCAACTAGTACAAGCTTAACACTATTTTTATCAAAATTACTGTTTGTTTTAACAGTTATTTTTTCAAATTTGGTGTATGTGTGTCTTATTAAATTTATTTCCCTTGAATGCCAATGTAACCATGTGCTGTAGTGTTGCTGTACTATTAATACTAGTGTACTTTTCTTGCCCTTAAGGCTGTATTTATTAATGTTTTTTGAATCATTTAGAGATTGACCAGGCTGCCTATAGATATTCCGTTGATAACAATTACTTATATGTATCAAGACAGAATTACACTGGAAGTGCTGTACGTATTAATAACTTAATTTCTTTAATATTTCATTCTCTACTTTATACATGTACATGTACTTGTAGTCCGACAGCCGTACAAGACGGTTCTACGTGTCGACAGACTTTGACAGAGATCGTGTGACGTTTAGAGAAGTTCAGCTGCCTGCCGCTGAATGGGAAGATGTAAGGAGCAGATCATAATGCAGCAATTAATGTAGAGTATTATTGTATATGCATGTAGTTTGTGTCTGTAATGGCTACTCATGAGACTGGAGCCTTCATACATATATCAAAAGCAAAAGGTACAGTATATACCTGTACATGTATGTATGTATGTTATGTGACATACATTGTTTATTGTTTATTGTGATGTTGTCTGTTTAGATAAAGAAAAGGGCCAGTTGTTTGTTTCTGATAAAAGTGGAGCAATTTTTACTCTGTCACTTGACAATCACATGGTATGTAATGGAGTATTGATTCATCCACCCTCTTTAATGGACATGTACATGCATTCACATATACCCCTTTATTGTATATGTACATGCATTGACATACATGTACATGTATACCCTTTTTTATGTACATGTACATGTACATGTACACAATGTACATGCATTCACATGTACCCTCTTTAATGTACATGTACATGTACATGCATTAATTCACATATATCCTCTTTAATGTATAATGTGCTTGTATTTCTTTTACAGCTTCAACGTGTCTCAATAGCTTACGTTAGTATCCTTGCCTTTGATGACTTCTATGAAGTTAAGTCAATGAGGGGAGTCTACATATCAACTGTTGTTGAATCAGGTACTACTACATGTACTAGTCTAGGTTGCTATATTTCTTATGTGATTGTGTGAGTGACATTTTGTTAACATGGCCTCTCTCTCTGTCTATAGGGAATCATTATTCCGTCATAACGTTTAACAATGGAGCCAGCTGGCAGAGGATCAGTCCACCACCTGGCACTAATTGTGTATGTGGAGTAGTTGTGTCTAGTACTGATCTACAAAGCCAAGAATTTTCATGCCTGATCCAGGACTGTTGCCCAAAATTACTGGATCAGGCTTGATATCAGTATTGGTACAGCACTGATGACTATCATTGCTGAATCATGAAAGTTGGTCTGGCCTGATCCAGTGTTGATCCTTGTGCCTGTACCATGGCTGACTCCATGATTGTATCAGGACTGATTCAGACTGAATCAGTCCTGATCCACGTGCTAACTCTTGGCTGTGTACTTTGATTCTTATTTCTGTCTTAATCTTTTTATCACTGCATGTTATACATGTACATGTACGTGTACATTTATATGCATGATTTCTTTATTTTTATTACATGTATGTTATAAACTATTCCTTTTTTCTTTTGTTAGTTGTTGTCAAGTGGTTGCTCATTGCATCTTCACATGTCCTACTCACAGGCGGTTAATGCTAGTTTTAAAAATGGACCATTGTCAGTCTCCAGTGCTGTAGGAGTCATCATAGCTCAGGGTTGGTACTACATGTACATGTACACGTGCATTTATGCATTGACATGTACTGTACAATATCATGTTGCACATGACATTTTTCATTTCATAATTATTCTCATTATTTTTAGGATCTATTGGAAAAACAAGAAGTTACAATCCGTCTGATTCGAGAGTTTTTATATCAGACGATGGAGGGTATACATGGAAGGTAATGGCATTAATTGCTACAACATAATATGTATGGATGCTGTTAATTCCTCTTTGTAGATGCATAGCAATTTGACTGGTACCTATTCCTATGGGATTGCTAATCATGGAAACATCATTGCTGCAGTCCCTGATCACCAATTCTCCAGGACGATATGGTAACCATGGCTACGAGGCCACACCCCCAATTACTTTTGCAAATAGGTTTTCTCATGACAGAGGGGATTGTTTCAAACCCGAGGATATTGACACCACGGGGTCCTTTAAAGTTACCAAAGGACTCCTAATGGATCCACTGGGTCTGGGAATGTTTGCTTTCGCACTGGGTCTGGAAGGAACGGACATTAATGACATGTGGAGACTAATAGCTATTGACTTTCATTCCATACTGGATTCACCATGTTAGTTTATTAATACACAAATACTGTACATGTATTTTGGTGGAATGCAATGCACCTGAAGGTGTACCACAGGATTTTGGCATAGTGCATGTACATGTACATGTACATGTATATCGCACAATTTTTAATATCTCTCCCATCTTTCTATTCCTTAGGCCACAGTCAGGACTATATGCTGGTGACTGAGCACAATATATCATCAACCTGTATTCTCGGATACAAGAAACAATTTCACATCACTAAACCAACATCATTGTTAGCCCTCGTCAATAGCTATACTATTTATTATTATTATTATTATTATTGTTGTTGTTGTTGTTGTTGTTGTTGTTGTTATTACTGTTATACATGCTGTTTTTTGCTAGCTGTTACAATGATGCTGGTTATATTCCTGAGAGTAAAGTGATACGTTGTAACTGTACCTATACTGACATGGAATGGTAAGCATTATTATTATTTGTTAGACGTAATAATACTTTTCATTATTCTTCTAGTGATTATGGGTACATTATGAATCAAAGTACAAATAAATGTCTACCAATCAGTGGATTCAACTTATCATCAGTCTGTCCACCTGGTCACGATACGTATCAACAAAGTATCCACGGGTACATAATTTAAATTACATGTACATTGTACATGTATGCCTTTATTATTTTTGTCTCTCTCTTTCTCCATTTTTGCCCTCCTTCTTTTTAAAACAGGTACAGACTGATAGCAGGTGATAAGTGTCTACCAAACGACCAATCAAAGGAGCTGCTGAAGACCAAGTTAATCCAGTGTACTGGGCACGAAGCTCCTGGGGGATATGTCATTTCAACAGGATCTGTAAGTTTTGAAAAACCACCACCAAATGTGCTTGTGCAAGTGCAAAACTATGATTTATATAATCATACATGTACATGTATATTTAGCTAGAAGACTTAAGGATCACAAATTTGTGAATGTTCTGTATAACTTGCAAATATTTCAAATGTTTCTATAGTACTAGCTAGTACATGTACATGTAGATTCAAGAAAATGATAATTCTAAGTGCAGTTGTCACCCTTTTACTGTCTCTTGCTCTTTTCTTTTATCCTAATAGCCAGCAGCAATGAAAGTGGTTGGTGTGTTAATATTTGTCATTAGTGTTCTCTTAGCTGGTGCTTGTGCTATTTATTGTTATGTCCATTGCAAGTCAAAATCACGCAACAAATTGTAAGCTTCCCCTAAACTAACATTATGTCACATGTGATAATGATGTATGTGTTTAGTCATGATAGAGTCGTATATAAGAGAGTTCCCTTGAAGGAGCCTGGAGTGTCTTCAGGCGGTGAACCGAGTTCTTCGAGTGATGATGACTTACTTAATTAAGACTAATACAGTATTATTAATAATAATAATAATAATAATAATAATAGTAATCATGATTAATTATTTTTAATAGCTTTTAATAGCATTCTGTTGATAATAAAGTTACATTTGTTGTTTTCTGTGTAAAGCAGTCAATCTCTCTAGCCGATCTGTGATGATACATGTATAAAATGGTTAATTAATTGGTGGGTGTGGTGAAATTATGTACATGTACCTTCGAATGAAGGATGAGAAGTGAAACTAGTCGGGAACGATTTTGACCTTGAGCTAGTGTCACTAAAAATAATTATAAATTAATTTATGGCTAGTATTATTACTGCCATTTCAACTTTTCACTCTCTCCCTTACTCTAATGCTCTTAATCTTTTATCTAATTCAATCCTCTTCTTTGCGAATGTGATCCCACCCTCACTGTAGCTCCGCCCACATAGCCCCGCCCTGTTATCAGCTCTGTGTTCTTGCCAATGACCTAATGATGATGATAAAAATGTATCTTTTGTACATGTACAATGTACATGTATTTACTGGAGCCAAACTGTATTGTGACACAAAATGTACATATGTGTGTGTGAGGAACTACATGTACATGTACATGTATAAGTGTTTGAAAATCACAAAAACGACAGCCATCTTGAAAAACCAACCTCAATCCTACATTATAGGCTACCGTCCATATAATAGTATCACTGTACAATAATAATAAACAAACATGTACATGTACTTGGACTTCAAAATTATTTATAATCATTATACTTACATAAAGCATAGTAAATGTTGTTATAAATAAAATAGACTCCACCTATTGTAAACGGTAGCAGCTGTACCATTGGGTTCTTTATAGTAAAAACTATAATAATAGAAATGGAATTGAGAATGGGAACATTTAAATGAAAAGAAAAGGAGAGGAGATAGAGTGCAGGAGATAAGAAGACATAGATGGTGGTAGCATGGTAGTTACATTGAGGTAGGATTGAGGTTGCATGGTAGACTATAACTGGTGATACTGCGGCTAGCAAAGAGCGAGAAAGAAAGTCCAAATGTTGTATATGAGACAATTCGTGAGCTTTAGAGAAATAATTATAACAATTTTATTGATGTTTTAAATTTTGTTATATCGTACCGATTGCAAAGTCGACTTGCTCCCTGGTTGGTAAGAGTAACTCAGCAATCAGTTGACCATCCTTTGACCTCCAATCAATCTCTTCACCTAATACATATTCATATACATCAGTACAGGTGTAACTCATTATAATTAACCGCATAGCTCTAATCCCAGTTTCTCAATATCATTCGTAGTGTGACATAGCACAGTACTATAATGTGCAATGGTTACTATAGCAATGCAAACCACACCTACCTTGAAAGCCCAACAACAGCTCCGTAAGGAAATATCGAATTACCAGCACTATTACCTACAGCAGGTGATAATTAGTGGGTGTGGCTATACATTTAGCTATACATACTGCTTAATCCCTTGTTAATGTAGACTTTAATGCGATGCGGCATTCCTACATGCTGCCGAAATATCACATGATCATCACGTGATCAATCTTACCATTGAGGTAGCAATGGCCTCAACGCGTGCCTGGAGCTCTGGAGGTACATTGATTTTAAGTTCACTCCTATTAATAAATAAAATAATTAATTAATCTATGAATATAATTATAAAATGGACTTGAACACGCCCCCTAGCTCACTCTTGTTTGGTTATCGAGGGAAAGAGATGCTTTATGGAAGTGAGGCCTAGTAGTATACCGCTTGCTGTGTACATAATTCTCTTTAAACGAGTGAAAAACTCAGCAGACATTTTCCTGTTGGCTTCTAAATCTCGAGCTAAATCTTCCTGGTAAGTGGGCGGGACTGATTGGTGGTGGTGGGTTGTTAAAAAATGGCCGAGGTAACTTCGAATCTTACAGAAGGTGGTCCCGGGCCAGTAATGGCTAGCTCTCTCAGTTGTGACCTGACTGGACTCCCTAGCTTTATATTACAGTTCGTTCTAGGCTGTGTTGCTTTCAGTACACTGATAAGTGAGTGTTGGAATCCACTCGACAATGTGATCTGTCTTCCCTCCACTAGTTAAACGTTATAGAGAGAAAAAAGAAGTGAGACGACCTGTTTTAATATGGTAAGATGATATATATGGGTTCTATGTATGTGTATGCACATTTAGTGGCTTCTATGGTATCTTATTCAACGAATTTTATCATTACTTAATAAATGATTATTAGTCAGAATCAGCTCAGACTTTCTACATTATCATAAATGCATTAATACGTATCAGAAAATGTAATAGATATTTTTAAAAGCAGGAACTACATGTATAAATTATGCTATGAATTTTAATGATAGGATTGCCGATTCTTCTAAGCAAGCAATAGCAATGCTTGGTGCTCATTTTTGTAACTTGTTATTAGCCCAACTCTTACCACTAGAGGACACAGACCACTGCATCATGTAAGGATAGTACTCTACTACAACTACTCTGTACAATACATGTACATTCTCTGCACTATTTTTATGTTTTTTGTTTTGTTAATTGCAAAAATTAATTTAATTTTTTTATTTTTTATAGATATCTTCTAAATTTCCTTCTTGACTCAACCCTAGGCATCATCATTATATATGTTCTTTTAAAATTAGTTAAATGTATCGTCAACCATTTTAACTTTACTCCTCTCAAATCTGGGGAATACGGTTAGTGGATGGGGCCTTAATTGGCCGAACCACACCCACATTTCCTTATTAGGTGTTCCATTTCGTTGCAACTATTGGCTAGCTCAGTGTGGAGTTGTGTTACTGGTTATGCTAGTAATGAAACTAGTCATTGGGCCAATGGCTGTGTTTCACTTCTGGACAAAAGTAAAGATGAATCCGTTAGATTTTTAATTTTTTATGTACTTTTTTGTGGATTTAATGTACCAAAATTGAGATTTCTTAATGCGAATCACTGAAATGTACATTTATGTATTGTTTGGTTAATGTACTTTTGTAATTTCTTTTAGTGTGTTTTTGTCAATATCTATTCTACATGTACCTTCATTTTTGATTCTCATGCTTTAGGTGGGTCACGTCATACTGCCTTTCAAGAACAAAGAGCTGAGGACAGCAGTAGTAATTTTTATTGTTCCTTTTATAGTAAATGTAAGTTGGACGGACGATATTCTCAGTTGCATTTGGAGCAACTTTTAAAATTTTGTAAAAAAATTAAATTTTAATCTGAATCAGCTCAAACTTTCTACACAAAATAAGTACATGTATATGCATGAAAAAATATTGTTAAAATGAAAATTTTTTTCCTTTTTAATTTTGGCAAAATTTAGCCCAAGACAATGTACTACAGCACCAGGGACTTAGGCCTGATTTTGGAGCAACTTAAAAATTTATGAAATCAATTTATTTTGTCTTGTATATGTACATGCTTACAAATCATTAGCAGTGTCATCAGTATATGTTGTTTTTGCTAATAGGTCATGATGTTTTGGATTGTTGATAGCATCATTATGAGAAGCAATGACGATGTTATCCTTTACAAGAAAAACGACGAAAAACACCGTCATAGCAAAGAGCCTGTGAAATTTAGAAGAAAGCATCAGAACGTGTACCTCCCTCTATCTAATGGAGACACACAAGAGTTTGATGAAGAAGGAATGGACAGTACTCCTACTGGATCAATGGAAAATTTAACTGTTTAATTAACGGAAGATTTAAAATTATTCGTTATTATGTATATGTGTTTGTGTGTAATTAACGGTAACAGATTATTTTGAATCATAAAAGGTGTATCTTTCTGGGGTACCATAGATAAACACTGTTATTATTAATAGCTTTTTATAATAAATAAAAACAAGAGCTTGATATCATTTGTTGTGCAAAGAGGTGTGGTCACTTTATTACTAGTGACGTCATCGCTATAGAAACAAACAAGAGTACAAGACTTGCTCCAATTCATGTTTTCCAACCAAGTGAGTAAATCTATCCTCATATCTGTTAGCACTTCATTATTGCAGGGAGGAAAGACTCTAGAACTATTCACTGCTCATGGAAGAGATCCACTAGCAAAGTCTGTAACTACTTAAATCTTAAAATGAATTAATATTAATTTTTTTGCTTTTTTATATTATTTTAATAGGGTACAGTTGACCGGTGGAAGAACAGTAAAGAAAGAGTTTGATTCACTCATCAAAGGATACGTACTCTCACTCAATGGATCACCTGCTACCAGTCGGGTACACCTTCCTAAGTCTGACAAGAAGGGAAGTGAGTGATGATTGATGAATCAGTATAGACTTTGAAATGTTTGTTTATACATGTGTAGTGGGCCTGATTCATTCTTATTTACTGATGCAGTTCTTCATTCCGCAAGATTCAAGAGCCCTCATCGAGTTAATGTACGAGATTAATAATAATAATAATAATAATAATAATAATAATAATAATAATAATTAATAACAATAATGTATTGGCGAATATGTCAATACACGAGAATTATTATTATTATTATATGTATTCAGCAATTTACCTATAATACTTACAAGTGATAATAATAGTCTTCTACCTTACTCCAATAGAATTTTAGATACTACTAATTGCAAGAGGAAGCTACAGCTGCTGTCATGGCAGCAAGAAGTCTCTGTCAATCCTCTGTCTGTCAAGATTCCTCTACCTCTAATTCCTAATGAGGTTTGGCTATCTTTTAGTTTATTTTTTAAGTGGATTTAAATTTTGGTAAAGCATCGATCTATTTGCAAAAAATTTTAATAGGGCTCTGTAATAGCATACACCTAATCAAAATTTTACTAAAAGTTTTTAAATTTTTTAGACTTAATTTGCCAAAATTGTAACATGCTGCATTTTAGCTAAACAATATTCTTAATCATGCACGCTTCCTCTTGTAATTGAGGATGCCCCTTTAATTATGATCTCTAATTGTTTTCAGTGGCACTGGTTGCTGATTGATTTACCTGACTTGATGGCTAGCCTCATCTCTCAGTCTTACCAATCTCTTGAGTTTCTCTCGGTCTGTGGTTCTTGTAAGATAAGAAGCATCGCCACTGTACGTGACTTCATCACTTCTCCTGGGGACCTGCCTTCATCGTGGCAGCCACCTCCTTCTGTTCCTCCCTTGAATATTTATGTAAGTGAAATTTAGTATTTTAATAAAAATAAAATATATTTAATATTTTGTTGCTTTCTTTTTTCATTAGGTGGTCAATTCTAATCTCTTTTCATCATCTGTACCTCATGCTCCTCAAACTAAAAGTAAAAAACTTTAAAATTAATTATTATAATAATATGATGATGATAGGTGAAGCTGCTTCAATGCATATTGCTTTTGGTGAGAAGATTGCCATACCCAGTCATGTGGCACGGACTGTAAGCAAAAATAAAGTATCTGTTGTTGTTTATTATAATCAGAAATTTGGGTTGATTTTAGCAACCATGTAGTATAATATTGCACTTTTGTATTTGTAGCAACAAAGAAAAGTTGAGGCTTCTAAGCAACAGACACACTCACTACCCACAGGTTCTAAGGCTAACTCAAGAGCAGCTGCACTACGACCTGTTACCTTAAAACCAACAGACAATATTTGCATAGACTCAACCACAAAGGAAAAAGAACTTAATTCACAAGCTAGTCATTTTGCTTACATCTCACCACCTCATTCTACAGCATCATCAAATAAGACCCGCTCAAATTCTCAAGAGACTGATTCTCGGAAGACTCAGTCTCATTCTCGAGAGGCTCATTCTCATTCTGAAGAGGCTCATTCCCATTTTCAAGCACCTGAAAAAGTTTCACATATTCAAACTCAAACTGTTCATTCTGGTACCAGAGAGCGTAAATCTACAAATCTTGAAGAGGACTTCCTCTCACTTTCTGCCATCAACGGAGGCTCACCAAGAAGAGATCTTCTAGCTAATAACGAAGTAAGTCCTATACTATTATAGCATAAATGGTCATAATTATAAGAACAGTTGTTTACCACAAGATTCATGTATAAGTCTTGAGCCCCTTAAGGACATTTGCAGTGCATGTGTTAAATGGGGAAACATGCATGTACATGTGCTTGTGAATTACAATGGTTATTGTATGTTTTTAAAACACTATATCCTTTTTACTTCTTTAGGATGGGAGCTATCATTGGGAGAAGTATCATTCTGATGCTAGTAACAATACTGAAGATGATGATGAGAAGGCTATTGATACAGACAGCAATGATGATGGCTTAAAGACCAATGAAATGGTAAATGAATTAGTATAAGAATATAGAAGAATACATTTGGCAAAGTGCTCTGCATCTTGTCAGTGGATCCAATTTGAGCAAAGTCCCCTGTACTAGTGCAGGGTATTTTGTCAAAAATCGCTAGGAGATATTTTTTGAAAATAAATACTCTTCTCCTCTGTAGTCACCAGATAAAAGTAATGAAGAATCAATTCCTGTACACGCACCATTACATGCATCAATTGATGACAGTGGAATGGGTGGACCCAGTACACCAACAAGGCAGTCACTATCAGACAATAATGCATTACTAACACAGTCTGATCCTACTGACTCTAACAGTAATCAAGATGAGAATCTAGAGCTACTCTATGATCCTGATCTTAACTATTTCTATGATCCTAAGACAGGAAAGTGTTATGAATTAGCACACTAAATATTACATATTATTATTAATAGTATTAATAATAAGTGTCTAAATGTTTCTAGTATAGTATGTTCATGCCAGTCTTTCCCTATATCTTTTTTCTCTTCTCTAAAGTGCAGCAGCTCCAGAAATGATTTCAATCAATTCACGAGTGATGACGGCTTGTCTTGTTCTGTTGTAAGTCAGAGTAAGCTTATCAATCATTTCACCTGCAGAGAGAGGGAGAGAGAGAGAGAGGGAGAGAATATTATGATAGTAGCAGTTGCTTGTAGTTTCAATACATGCACAATTTAACAAATGTATTAAAGAAATTACTGGCATTCTTGCTGGCTGCATCCATAGCTGTCATCCTAGCGCTCTGCTCACTGCATGCTCCTTCCTTTAAGCCATAATATATCATATTAGCCAAAGTAATCTCATGATAGCATCTTAGGACCTCTTCATCAACATCATCATAGATGCTCATGTTCTCTTTAAAGGGAAAATAAGTCAGTGATATATATATAATAATAATAATAATAAGTATCAATATTTTATTTATTTACCTGATTCCACTAGTGTTGAGAGCGGCACAAAAGGCTGCAGAGTAACACGAAATGAAATAACGGACCTATTGAGAATCAGACAAGATGTGAATGTAATGTATGTGAATGTGATGCAAAATAAAATAAATAGAGTACATCTATGAATGCAAGTACATGTGAGTGTAATACAAAAAGTAAATGATTGTAGAAAGATAGGGTAATACATGTCGTCCAGGGGCCTCACCTAAACCTGTTGAATACTATTTCTCCGGACTCAAACTCATTCCCTGACGTCAGAACCTGCTCTGCAATGAAAGATGCTTCGGGGAACACAGGTGGGCGACGCCCAATTTCAGAGAAAGCCATTAGGATGTTAGAACTATGAGTCCTTTGAAGTATGGTCCTCAACTTATCACCAACTAGTACTAGCGCTGTTTCATTAGGTGGCCTTTCCTGAGATTCTTAAAATAATAATATATTGCTTTCATTACTTTTACCTTTAATAAGGCTCTGACGTTCTTTGCTATGCTGGAGTGGATCCCGCCACAGAGACCACGATCAGATGACATGCATATCATAATGTGCTTCGGCTTTGGCTGCTCCGGAACTATCTCTGCTTTCTCAAGAAGAGCTGCAAGGGAAAGTTTTAAATTAAAACAATAATAACTGCAGTACATGTATATTGCAAGTTAATAATTATACATCCATTTCATTGCCAGTGCCTATAATATTACTAGTCGTTATCTTGTAAAATTAAAATAGACGGTTTTAATAGTATTAAAGGTTATTAACAGTTATTAAAGACACTGCCTACCAGTAGATCCTTCTCCGTATGTTCTGGCTGGTTTGAGCTCTCTCTCTGCTCTGTTGTACTTTGCTGCTGCCACCATCTTCATTGACTTTGTAATCTTTTGTATGTTCTTTACAGCTTTGAGCCTCACAGAAACTAAAATAATAATAGTGGTCACGTGATCTCTTTCAATGTAATCTTACTGTCTTTAAGGGTAGCGAATCCCCTCACAGAGTGTCTATAATGAACACATAGAACTAATTCTAGGCTTAAATGAGCTTACCCAAAGCTAGAGAGTGGCTGCGGCCTTTGCAAACACACCCTTGCAAGAGACGCCATTTTGATTTTGGCCTGGACGGGTGTGACCAAAATAGAGCATGCATATACGGACTAAGTAAACGGATAAGGTTATGGTATACAGAGAAAGTAGGCGGAGAACTTGGAAAAAAGATGTCTGGAAGACAAGGTTTTTCATTATTTATTATTTTTATATTATAAATGTGTGTTCAATTAATAGGCGGAAAAAAGAAGCCCTTAAAACAGCCCAAAAAAGCTGACAAAGATTTAGACGACGTAAATCTACTCATATTTATTAATTATTATTTTTATAATTATATATACATATTATCACAAGTAATGTTTATTCAGAGGTGCCTGTTCTTTTTAGGATGATGTAACGTTGAAGGAAAAGTTACGAGAAGAGAAGAAGAAAATGGCTGAAGCTCAAGCAAGAGCAGCTCAGAAAGGACCCATGGGTAAGTATTAGCCACACCCTTTACTCATAATAATAATTTTGTAGTGTTATTAAAATTTATGTGGAAATCCACTCAAATTTAGTTAATACATTAAAATTTTTACGCATTATTAGGTGGGAGTGGTATTAAAAAAAGTAAAAAATGATTCGCAAGAAAGAAGATCACAAAACTAATTAATAATAATAATTATTATTAACATTGATATTAATTATTGTTTAATTTTGATTTTTGATGACCGCATTCTTCTCATGTGATTATACATAAATCCATTCTTTTCCTGTAATTCAACCATAGATTCTTTTAATTGTATCATGCACGTGAAAATTTAATAGGATTATATTATAATTGTTAATAGTATTCATGATGGTTGCCATGACAAATAATATGAGATGGCAATGAATATCGTTAAACCAGCCGCCCACACACAGCTCTTCCTAACGAATCCTATTACCACCAGCCCCACCCCATTTTTTTGTATATTGCATTCTGCAAACAACACACCATGTCTTCACTGAGACACATAACTGATGATTTAAAGAGGCCCCTAGCAGAAAATGAAGTATGGACGTTGCTTAATTTGTCACTGGAGTCACTCTCTGCTAGTTATAGAGGTGAAAAAGAATTATATGCTTACTCTGAAAATATAACTGTGCATTTTTGTTGTTGTTGTGTATGTAGGCTTTAAACCCAGTCGTCATTTAAACAAATCCTCCGTGGGTCCTTTCCTGATTATATCAGTAGATGGGTTACTTTTATATAGGAACAGTGTCCAATTTAATTCAGGCCTACAAAGTTAGTGTAGCATTGTTATAGCAGTCAGTCAGTTAGTTGTAATGTGTCGTTGGTTTTGTGTGGTGTTGTAGGTGAAGCAGCATCTGATGTTGCAGCCCCTGAGCTCCTGAAAGAAGATGGCGGTATCAATAGCATGGAGGCCTTACAGAAGGTACAGTATTATATAGTAGCTAGAGAATTAGTGAGCTTTTGTTTTATTTTTTTTAGACTCATATTTTCAGCCTTGGGTCAGTATTGATGATGGTGATGAGCACTGACGTCACGTCTTATAGTCAGAAGCTAATTGATACACTGCATTTGATGATACAGCTGGACCCAACCCGTAGACCTTCGCTTCAAAACATTATGCGGGTGACCATCAATTTAATGCATGATTATGCATCAAACTATTAAATTTTATTTTTCTTTAATTTTATGACTAGCATTTACCAGAAATCCTTTAAAATTTGTTATTATTTAATGTTACAAAAAACCTACAATAGTATAAGGCACACTCTCATTTTAATAATAAGAATTGTATTACTGTATTGTTATTATTATTATTATTTAGATTGCTCAAGAAGAATTAGATAACCATCAGAATGATGTGTCCTCTTTATTTGACTCCATCAATGAAATGGTGTGCTTGATACACTATTGTTTGATACAATATTATTATTATTATTATTATTATTATTATTTTAGTGGGAAGGCTCTAGTCATGGAGAGCCAAACTTAGCAGCAGAGGTAAGAGCATATGACTTGATATATGATGACACATTCACTTACTGTTTTTGTTATTGTAGATAGCTGAAATTGAACCAACTCACAGTGGAGGGAGTTCACTTAGCATTAACAGCCATGGTAGGCTTAAGTACATGTACATGTGCTTATGAAATTGACTTTAAAATTGACCATAACTTGAATATTTGAGCTTGAAATCGACTCAAACTTTTTATATAGCTTAAGGACGTCAATATGTATCAGAAAATGTAATAAAAATTTGGGGTGATTTTGGAGCCATTTTTTGGAAAAAAACCATGGGCTATAGCCTTGGGTATTTTTCAAAAATTGGCCCGTTTTTAAAAATGGCCATAACTTGAAAATTTGAGCTCGAAATCAACTCAAACTTTCTACATAGCATAAGGACAACAGTATGTATCAGAAAATGTAATAAAAATTAGGACTGATTTCGGAGCCATTTTTTGGAAAAAGCCATGGGCTATAGCCTTGGGTATTTTTCAAAAATTGGCCCATTTTAAAAAATGGCCATAACTCGAAAATTTGAGTTCGAAATCAACTCAAACTTTGTACACAGCATAAGTACATCAATATGTATCAGAAAATGTAATAAAAATTTGGGGTGATTTCGGAGCCATTTTTCGGAAAAAAACCATGGGCTATAGCCTTGGGTATTTTTCAAAAATTGGCCCGTTTTTAAAAATGACCATAACTTGAAAATTTGAGCTCGGAATCAACTCAAACTTTTTACGTAGCATAAGTACATCAATATTATATCAGAAAATGTAATTGGGGTGTTTTTGGAACCATTTTTGGAAGAAACCATGGGCTATAGTTCATGTAAAAAGGGAACGAAGCCCTCAAAAGTCCATGGTACTTTTCAGAAATTGACATATTTTTAATGGCAATTAGAATCAGCTAAACTTTGTGCATAGCATCAAGACAGCTAGAAAATCACAACTACAAGTTTAGTTGTAGTAATGTCCTACTTCATACTACTAGTGATGCTTTTTCTCTTATTATTTACACAGAAAGCACTGATCCTATGAGCCGTCCTCCAAGCGTTGGCAGCTACAAGCGCCCGTTCAGCTGGTCATCTCAGGAGAGACTCAAAATCAAAGATCAAGAGAAGTCCCAGTTTTACACTCCGGTCAGAAACAGGAGAAAAGAAGGCGATGATACCTTACCTCCTCTACCACCTAGCGTCAGTCGTAAGAAACCTCACAAGATCCCAGCAATGGATGGAGGGGATATACCAGTACTCCCGCCTCCTGTGGTTGCTCCTGGGTCTCCTTTAAAGGTCCCTCCCCCTAAGCCTCCTCGTAGTGACCTCATGCTCACTTCGACACCTAACGCTCCAGGGAAACGCTCCGTATTGGATTCTGTTAAGATGATTGAGAATATTCTTGAGAGCAATAGTGCCCCTGATCTACTGAGCAAAGTAATCGTCACTTTTATTTAAGTGTATTCTCTATTTTATTTTAGGATTTGTCTACGAGAGATTCAAGCAGTACTCCACCCCCACATTATAAAATACCCGTTGACTTATTCACAGATACAACAGCGGATGATGTTAATGATGATCCAACTCCACCTCCTCTTCCTACAGTTTCACCTCCAGCAACCATGTCTCCTCCTAAACCTTCTTCCTCTCCTGTCGTCTCTCCTGTCAACTATCACGAGTCGCTGCACGGATCTAAAGATACTTTCGAAGACAAGGATTTTCTCGTCCCTCCATTGTCTGCCCCTCCTGCCCTTCCTGATAGTACTTTTGACTACACTAGTAGCCTTAATTTCACTCAATCACTTACTGAGGAGTCGGTTGGTGCCAATGAGTTTAAGTTAGATCACGTTGATTCTGAGACGGCACAGAAATCAACTCTTGATGACGACTCTCAAAAAAATAAAGTACTCAATTACTTTTTAATTAGGTGAGGTACATGTACGTTTAATTCTTTTGTTTTCTCTAGGAAGAAGACTCTGATGAAGCTCCACCTCCTGTACCGCCCAAACGAACAGTATGCTATTTTTATGCTAACTTTGCATTAATTTTATTATTTGTAGCGTTCTGTAAAGGCAGATCCTTCTACAGCTACTGACACGGTAAGGCAAAATGAAGGCTTAAGTTTTGTAACTGCATGATGTATATAATAATAATTATAATTATGAACTGTAGAATCATGTGTAATGAAGTTCCGTCTATCATTGTTATAATTCTTTTCTTTATTAATATAACAGGCTCCTGTTAAAGTTGAAGCAGTACATCTACCAGTACTGACAGGTATCTCTCATTATTACATGCACTGTACATTATATCATGTGATGCAGTCAATGAAGACTCAACCTTACCATCAACCAATGACCAGAGGCTACTTTTAACTTCAATGGATGATGATAGTCCTGGCCCAGTATCTGAAGACACTGCTTTAATATCAACTGAGCGTCAGCAGTTCCCTGAGACACATTCATCAGTGGAGGAACCTCACAAGTCTTATGTATTGCCTCCTGGGGCATATCCAGGATCAGTGGAGGACATGATGTCTTATGGACAGGTTGAAGTTATTGAGTCTTCCCTCTCGCCATCTTTTTCAGACATCACTGATGCTCATAACTCTCCTACAAAGATAAATGTAAGCAAGAAACTTTTACATGTAGTACATGCATGAGTGCTAGTTTTGTGCTGCGTTAGTTGTTAATTATTATGTATAATTTTATTTTACGTACATGTAGAAAGTTTTAGGAAAAGATGATGAGTCTCCTCAAAGCTCTAAATTAAAACGAAGGAACTCGCAGAAGTTCCATCTCGAGAGTCACGTTGTCAAGATTGAAGCACTGGGAATGACTTCAACTCATTTACGGATCAAACCAAACGCCACTGGTCTGGAGCTTCTGTCTGAAGCAGCTAAGAAACTGTGCATAGCAGATCAAGCAGAAACGCTTGGGATCGCTATTGAAATTGGTACAATTTTAAAAGCTATTTTTTATTTTTTATTTTTATTAAACGGATTGTAGACGAAGAGTACATTTTTCTTGAGCCTGATAAAAAAATTCACAAGTATGCTCCAATCGGTTGGAAGAAGTGGAAGGTACATGTACATGTAGTTACAAATTTCTTTGAGAATTATTTCATTTTAATCTAATGTATAACTATAGCCCGGCTCTGGTAGAAATATGCCACGATTTGTAGTACACCTAAGAGTGATGTATTTCCCGTTGAACATCAGCATGCTGTCAATGAGAGAATCAAGACATCTTCACTACGAGCAGACGTTTCATGACATTCTTGACAGGTTGGTTCACGTAACTAAAGAAGAAGCCATCATGCTGGCCGGCCTAGCGCTTCAAGCTCAGTTTGGAGACTACAGAGGGCAAGTGAACTATTTCAAACCGATCCACTACCTCCCAAAGAATGTCAGTCATGGGTTCTTCCGTCCTCTTACCTTCTTACTTGGTTTTTTGTTAGGTTTTGAGGGAAATGAGGAATCAAAATGTTCATGAAACCCTCCGAGCGATCCACGAGCAAAGGAAAGGTCTAACAAGGCAAAAGGCTGAGCACCAGTATTTAAGAGTAAACACACACACACATGTCAGAAGTAAGCTTGTGTATGCTCTTCTCTTTGTAGGAGGCTGCAAAGCTGGCAGACTATGGCTACATATATTACAGAGTTTCATTGGTAATGCATGTACATGTGATCTATGTGAATATGATCTATGTGTATTGTGATCTATGTATATTGTGATCTATGTGTATTGTGATCTATGTGTATGTGATCTATGTGTATTGTGATCTATGTGTATTGTGATCTATGTGTATGTGATCTATGTATATGTGATCTATGTGTATGTGATCTATGTGAATGTATATGTGATCTATGTCTATGTATGTATGCATGTGCATTATAGACCAAAGACTGGAGTGATGATTGTGCCTTTCTGCTTGGATTCAGTACCAAAGGACTAAGACTCTGTCACGATGAATCTGATGGAACAAGAACAATCGATCTGCAATGCCCATGGAAAACAACAACTAAAATTGCCTTTAAAGTAAAGACACACAAAAAGACAACTTTTAATGATATTTTATATTTCAGAATAACATTTTATTGCTTGAGGTGGTTGGTCAAGATCCCATACAAGTATATGCTGATGATTATAAGAGGTTAGTAACCACCATACTGTTGGCCCATGTTGTTCCACTATCTATGCATTAGGGCTAGGTATTATGTCAGACTGTCTCAAATGTATCACTTTTTTGACCGCTCCTATCGCGATTGCTCATACCCTACTCCACTGGATGTGAGGGATGTCATTATTCACAGTAAGTGGTTGTTGCTTTTACCTTTCATGTCCTCTCATTCTCCTAATAGATGTGTTGGATTACAGAGGCAGTTTTATTGCTGTGAAGATAGTAAAGCATGATAGTAAAGGCTTAGGTAAAATCTCAGTTTTAAATTAAGTGGTATTATTTATTGTTTTTTTTAAAGGGATAACACTTACAGGACATATTGGAAAGTCTCAAAAATTTGCTGAAATCAAAGCTATCAAGGAAGGTACCCCAGCAGCTGTTGAAGGCACGCTGCAAATTGGTTAGTTTCTGGAAACAAAAGTATTAATGATATCTATTTGTTTTAACTCAAGGTGACTTACTGGTTGAAGCTAATCGACTTGCTTTAATAAACAAATCCCACAAAGAAGTGGGTAAGATTTTAGCAGAGCTACCACCCCGAATTGAGCTCAAAATATTTCGTCGAGCAAACTTCAGAATAGGTTAGCTTTTAAAAGAATAAGTGCAACAGTCTTTATTATCTGTGTATTTACATCAGAGGATAGTTTGTTACTCAATGTAACTGTTGAGAGAGCTGATAATCGTGAATTGAGTTTCAGTAACATTGAAATGGCAAGACTTCACAGCACAACAAAAGATGAGATTGATGGTATCAGAGAATCAAGCTTCATTGAACCAGAGCCACTACCAAACTCACTATCAGTAAGCAACTGTGTATTACATAACATATTAGAAACAGATGAGTATATTAATAGTTATAACTTGTATTATTATAATAATGATCATATGCTGTATTTAGGTAAAACTTAAGAGACTCAGCACTGGAAGTGCTTTTGGATTTTCTATTGAAGTAATGCCATCAATCATTATTAATGTGTTTCTATCAATACTACATATTTTATAGCATAAAGATGATTTGTTTCGTATTAGCAAGATAGTGCCAGGTGGAGCAGTAGAAAGAACTGGACAAATATCAATAGGAGATCAGTTACTGTCTATCAATGGAAACAGTGTTGATGGGAAGAGCAAACAAGATGTAAGAGAGAGAAAATGTCATTCATCTTGAGACCTTTACTTATTATGCATGTGTATGTGTATTTGTATTGTAGGTGTTTCAGATCCTTAAGGAATTTCCAGGGGAAGAGTTAGAGATAGAAATTGCACCAAGTAAAGTACCAGAAACTAAGAGAAATGAAGAAGATTCTGAGTGGTTGAGAACAGGAGAAGATACTGAAGAGAAGCAAGAAGAAGCTACTGATCGAGATGATGCTGTTTTCCAGCGTAAAGGGACACTAGTTACTGACTCAAGGATATTGGATGAAAGTGGAGCCGCTCGATCTTTATCTCTATCCTCTGTAATTATATAAATGTACCTGAAAATACGCTCATATATTTGTTACCAGCACAAACTCAAAACTGTGAAAATGACAAAGAAGAACAACAGCTTTGGGTTTGCTATTATGGTAAGGACTCATAATAGAAAGATGTATGTTGAGCTCTTTTAATACTACAGCGTAGCTCAAAGAATCCTTATTCAGCAGTTCAGGTTAATAAGATAACACCCGGAGGAGCGGCTGATGAAACAGGAGCTGTCTCACTGGGAGATCATATTGTATCTGTTAATGGAATCTGTGTTGATGGGAAAGGCTATCAAGAGGTAGATTAAATTATTGTAATACACATTAAAGTTAGGTATGTGCATGCATATGCATGAGTGATTTATTGCTGAGTTTTCAATACAAAGCATGCCAAGTGAAGTAAAAAGCATGAGCTTCATATGAGCTGACAAGCTTATGGCATATGGGGCAACTTTAAAAATTCATAAAAAATCCAATCTTGATCCGAATCAGCTCAAACTTTCTACACAACATAAGAAAATGTATCAGAATATAAAAACCAAGAATTCTTTCTTTTTCAATTTTGGCAAAATTTAGCCCTGGACGCAGTGTACTATAGCACAAAGACTTTTAACCAATTTTAGAGCAGCTTTAAAAATTTGTAAAAAAAGATTTTTGGAATCAGCTCAAACAGCACTGGATTTAAAATATAAAATTATTTTTTGTATACAGGTACGTGAGTTGCTCTGTAAAGCTGGAGCAGCACATGAAATGGAGCTTGAGCTTTGTCCTCAAGACGACGGAAGTCATGTGACCATTACACTTGATAAGAGTAAACCGCTCGGACTACGAATCAAAGAAGGCAATAATGGTATGATTGGGTTGACCTTTGCATAGGTATAAGTTTGAGCCTGCAAGTTTTTCAAATTTTTGAGTATTATGCCTATTTTAAAGCACACGGTAAATATTGTTATTATTTTTTTCAGGATCCATTGTAGTGAGTGATATCATTGAAGGATCACAAGCACAGAAAACCGGTCAAGTCCACAAAGGAGATGAATTGGTTGAAGTAAGTTACAAAGTACTGTACATGTACATGTATGCATAACCATCTACTACTATCTATGGTATAACTATATGACAGGTCAATGGCACTAGACTGCGTGGCCTGCCATTTAGAGAAGCAACTGAACTATTGCTTCGAAGTGATTCACCACTGTACATATACATAAAGAAATCTCCTGTGGTATGTTTATGATATGTTGTTGTTGGTATGATCTATTCTCTTTATTGAAGAATGTGTTTCATATGCTGTCGCAAATCAAGGAAGATCAGTCAGAGTTAGAATCAGAATCTAAACCAACAGATGATGATAAATATATTCATTTTACTGTTACATTGACCAAAGGAACCAGAGGGTTTGGATTTAAGATTAGGAAAGGCCTCTCAGATCAACGGGGTATGTAAATGATAAGTCACTATGTATGTATAAGTATTGTAAATATTCTTAGATGAAAGAGGACTTTTTATAGCATCAGTTGATTTTGACCCAGCTTTGAGTGATGGTCAGCTGCACAGTGGAGATGAAATTATAAAAGTAAATAAATAAATACAACTATCATGTACACAAGATCAAGGATCATGCATGAATTAAGTCCTCAGCTACATAGAGGCTATAAGTATTTAGTGTGTCTTTTTTTAGTTTAATGGTAATAATTTTATTGGGATACCTAACGATCGGGGAATTGACATAATGAAATATGCTGCTGATACTGGAGTAATGGTCATCAGAAGACGAAAGGATGTTGTATGTTTTTAAAATCTTATTGTTGTTATTATTATTATTACTATCATTATTATTATTGTGTAGCAATCGAGTATTCATGAATCTCAGGACACAGGAGCTAATGCTAGTGCATTGCTTACACAAGAGGTATCTCCTGAAGATGGCAATGCAGCTAGTAACAGTATCGAACTGAAGACATTGACTAAAGGAATAGAAGAATATAAGGAGCAAAAAGAGGAAGAGTCAACTGCAAATGATGTTGAAGAAACTTCAAAACCAGTTGAACCAGTATCAGAAGAGCTAGTTGAACCAGTAAAACCAGCTGAGCAAGAACGAGTAGAAGAATCAGTGGAAATGCAATCAGAAGAATCAGTGAGCCCAGGAGGACTGGCTGAAGCAATTGAAATCACTAAAGAAGAACCAGAAAAATTAATTGGGCATGTTGCATCAGGATTGGAACCAGTTGCTACTGAACTGATATCAAAAGAAGAACCAGACAAAGTGATTGAAGGAGAATCAGATGAACTTGCTGTCAATACAATGGAAGAACCAGAAGATGCAGCAAATGAAGGATCATCAGAAGTGACAGAACAAGAAGCAATTGCTACTTCTCCTGCACAATAAGTTTATCTACTTTTTAGAGTGTATTTTTGTATAAATTATTAATTTATTATAATTATATAGCATAATTCTACCTATCTAATAAAGCACAGCCATATACCACATAGTCAGGCCATGTCAGGCTGAGGGTCTGGCAAGCCAGACTACAGACCACAGTCATTCTAATCTTCTGCCCAAATGACTGGAGTGGTCTGGCTACCAGAGACTATGGTCTGGCTGGCAAGACTAAGCAACATGGCTATATAGTTTGATCTTGTAAGCCAAAATAAACAGCTTTTGGCTCATCAGATACACAGCCAAGAGTTCACAGCTATGATACAAGACACTGCCCAAAATCAATGAATCAAGCCTGATTACAGTATTGATACAGTCTGACAGGTATCATTGCTGAATCATACATGTTGCTCTGGCTGCACCAGTATCAATTCCAGCATGAATTCCAGCATGATTGTATCAAGGCTGATAGATTCAGCTATGCTCATTGCCATATTAGCTGCCCAACATCCATGATTCAGGATGCATTAGGCCGGATCAGGACTGACATCATTCATGAATCAATCACAAACTCTTGGCTGTGTAGATTAATTGCAGATTGGCCTTTAGCATAATCAAAATGGCAGCAACGTAAGAAAGACTTTTCTTTACTTCATTGTTAACTCCTACTAGTTTTACTTATTTTGCAGGCAGGGGACTGGGTGAAAGGATAAGATACATGCTCTGGGAGTGTGAAATTGACTACAAAGAGAGGATACTGACCAAAGAGCTCCTAGCAGAGCTGAGAGCCAAAGGTGACCTGTTATTTCAGCAAGTCCCTCTTCTCGAAATTGATGGATTGAAACTAGTACAGTCAAGCTCAATACTCCGCTATCTTGCTCGTAAGCACAACATGTATGGGAAGAACGATACAGAGGCTGTAGAATGTGACATGATAGCCGATGGATTGATCGATGCTATCATGTATTTCGGAAGATATGTATTTGCAAAGGATAAAGAATCTCACATCACAAATGAGATTATCCCTAAGCTACCACGTTACCTCAAACCAATGCAAGACAGGATAGAGAAAGGAGAGTTTCTTCTTGGAGGCCATATTTCTTATCCTGACCTTTTACTCTTTGAGCTACTTGAGTCCATCTCTGACATCATTCCAAATACGTTGGACGAATATCCTTCGTTGAAATTGTGGTATGGGAAAATGTGTAAGAGGCCGTCAATCAAAAGGTTTCATGAGTCGGGATCTCATTATCCTTTTCCTGGAGACGACTATGTTGCTCATGTTATTCAAGTATTGGATCGTAAGTGACACTGGCTTTTAACTATTAGTACTAATAATGTAGTCTGCATTATTTTTTGTAGTAAATAACAATGTCATAAATGATAAAGTTAATGTACTTTGTTCACATCATGTATAAAGTTGTATAAATACATGAACGTTAAATTTAAAAATAGATATAATAAATTATTTGCACCATTTAAAGAAATTACAGCTAGCATTAGGATCATGTTTGGAGCCATCGGGCCGCCCGCAAACGTAAAACTTTCTGTTGTGATTTGGTCCTGGTTTCTTTACCACTCTTAGTACAGCTGGTTCCTTGTGTCCACTACATAGTGGTGCTTTTGGTGGAGCCTTAAAGACTTTCTGCCAATCAGTTGAAAGTTTACTGCCACTGGAAAGTGTTTTAACATCACGTGACCTTGATAGCGAAACAGGTGCTGCTTCTTTCTCTTTCAACGTGCAAAGTTTCTTAGAACTGCTTTCTTTAACTGGCCCTGAATTCGATCTCTTTATCGGGCTGACACTAAAGAAGCTAGAGAGCTTGCTTTGCTTTCCTGCAAACTTTGAATAAAAAGATGAGCAAAGATGTGATAAGGTCGGCGAGGGCATAAGAGATATTGAAAACTGAGTCACAACAGGACAATGATCTGAACCCATCTCATCCTGCAATACATTACTGCTGACCACACTCTCAGCTAGTCCTCTTGAAGCTAGTATGTAATCGATTCTCTGTCCATAGTTCAGCTGTCTTGATCCAGTAGCCGTGCACCAGCAGGTGTACGAGCCTCTTTCCGTTGGGTGTAAGTATCGATACGTATCCAACAAGACCTCGTTGGTAATGGGAGGAGTTTTTGATATAAATGATAATAATAGTTCTTTGGTTTTTGGTTCTTTAGTAAAAGTCTATAGGAAATGGGATTGTAATTGTGTTTGCTTGTGGCTTTACAAAATAAACTTACTGGCATGTCTTCCATTGCAGCTGAGTCAATGATGTCAAGGACACAATTAAAATCTCCACAAATAAGAACATCTCTAAATCACAAAAGACAAACCATTAATGACTGAAACATTTCTTTATGACAAAAAACACAAAATTTTAAATTTTGTTTTATGTGCTCAAAATTATGTAGTTCAAAATTGAGATGTATATCAAAATATAATAAAATGGGATGTTTTGGTGCCAATTTTAAATCATAGCTTAAAACTTTTTAGCCGAAACGACCTCAAAAATTTTACATAATTCAAACTTACTTTCCACCTGCTTGTAGTCTCTTGGTTCTCTCGTGTAGTACACTCAAAAAATGAATTTTATACGGTAACCTATCCGGATTGTCTGGATCAACACGTGGACAATATACATTAATGATGACAAGACCACGCCCATTCTCCTGAAGATGCTCAGTCAATAGACCACGCCCTTCATTATTAAGTTGTTCAGTCTCTTCATCGTTCAGATCAAGGACAGGAAAACCTATAGAGTCCTTTAAGCCGACATGACAGCTGCCTGTGATACCTTCTTCTACTGCTACGGGCGTGACAGTGGTACGGCAAAATGTGGCCACACCTACAATAAAAACAAATTAATTACGAGGCTAATATTAGTAACGCATGCAGCTGTATGTAATTATTTTAATTACCTGAATATCCTTGGCGAGTCTTGCAAAACGAGAAATATGATGTATAACCTTCTGCAATTGCAATATTCTCTTCTATTTGATCTTCTAGCATGTGCAGAGAATATGTGCATGTGTTATTTACAATTTTTTTTAATTTGCTCAAAAATTGAGTCAAAGGCCAAATTTCAGCAAAATTTAAAAGGGGAGAATTTTCCATTTTTATATTTTTTCTGATACATATACATGTTCTTAAGTTGTGTAGAAAGTTTGAGCTGATTCCAATCAAATTTGGACTTTTTTGAATTTAACAATTTGCTTGAAAACATGAGGCTTTAACTTACTTGTTGTTTTAACTTCTTGCAGACAGATAATGTCGGCTGAGAGTGAGTCCAGGAAATCCTTGAGGTTAGTCTGACGGTTCTTAACTACTGCCTTCAAACCATTCACATTCCAAGTAAGAACTCTCATCTCGATCTCATTGCAAGGAGTAGGCGTGGTCTTTTGACATGAAGGGAGTGGCTGGCTAATGCTGCATGCATGCATGCAGCATCTAATATGGCTGACTTGGAGAAGCAAATAGAGCTGGTTTACAAGTGGTTACTAGGCAAATTCGACAACAATTATCAGTATATTACCGAGAAAGAAAGAGATGGTGATCCAACGCATGATCCAGTCTTTTCTAGATTCTTTGCTGTAGATGCTCCAAAATTTGGTGCCTACGTCCTAGTTGCCAGGCAAGGACTCCATGAAACTGATCAGGTTTATAGGCAAAGGATTTATGCCTTGCAAATCAACTCAGAAGAAGGCTGCGTCATGAACCAGATATACAGGCTAAAAGATGAATCTTGGTTTGACAAAATTGAAAAGGATCCCACCAGTGCAGTCCATCTTGATCCATTGGCTGATGCAGAGTGCATGGAGGGATGTGGCGTGTATTGGACATTCTTACCAGAAGAGAATCGTTTCCATGCTGCAACGAAGGAGGACACCTGTCGTTTTGAGAGTAAACTTAATCCTGGGAAGACCGTCATTGCCAATAGTGATATCTACTTGAGTTCAACTGAGCTGTGGACAAGAGATCGAATCGTAGACACTGATGGAAACAAGTTGTTTGGGTTTAAATCTGATGAACACCACAAGTATCGACGATGTGAAATGTACAAGGGGAAAGCAGAATATGATGGTGGATCCGAAGAAGTCTCTGTTCACAATCAAGGAGGAAAGGTCAATCTTGGAAACGGAGTTACGATAGTGCTTGAGGAAGCTTTTGATTTTGTAATGAATTGCAAAATCTTACGACTTTCATTTTTGAAAGCTGACAAGCAAATAGGAGTGGCATTTTTTAGTTGTGATGCAACCACAATTGGTGCTAAATTTGATAGTGTAAAGGTAATTTTGGATAAACTTGCAAAATCATAATTAATGATAGATCTAAATTTTAGGATTTTTTTATTTAAAAAAATATTAAAATTTTGTCTGCTGTGGAGGAGGGAGTGGCTGGCTAGCTAGTAGCATTGCAGCAACAAAAAAAAAGCCTTGAAAATGGCTGACTTGGAAAAGCAAATAGAGTTGGTTTACAAGTGGTTACAAGGCACATTCGACAACAATTATCAGTATATTACCGAGAAAGAAAGAGATGCTGGTCCAACGCATGATCCAGTCTTTTCTAGATTCTTTGCTGTAGATGCTCCAAAATTTAGTGCCCACGTCCTAGTTGCCAGGCAAGGCGTCCACGAAACCGACGGTGACAAGATTTATAGGCAAAGGATTTACGCCTTGCAAATCAACTTAGAAGAAGGCTGCATCATGAACCAGATATACAGGCTAAAAGATGAGTCCTGGTTTGACAAAATTGAAAAGGATCCCACCAGTGCAGTCCATCTTGATCCATTGGCTGATGCAGAGTGCATGGAGGGCTGTGGTACTTATTGGAAATTCCTACCAGAAGAGAATCGTTTCCATGCTGGGACAAAGGAGGACACATGTCATTTTGAGAGTAAACTTAATCCTGGGAAGACCGTCATTGTCAAGTGTGATATCTACTTGAGTTCAACTGAGCTGTGGACATGGGATCGAATCGTAGACACTGATGGAAACAAATTGTTTGGATTTAAAGCTGATGGACACCACAAGCATCGACGATGTGAAATGTACAAGGGGAAAGCAGAATATGATGGTGGATCTGAAGAAGTCTCTGTTCACAATCAAGGAGGAAAGGTCAATCTTGGGAATGGAGTTACAATAGTGCTTGAGGAAGCTTTTGATTTTGTAATGAATCGCAAAATCTTGCGACTTTCATTTTTAAAAGCTGACAAGCAAATAGGAGTGGCATTTTCTAGTTGTGATGTAGCCACAATTGGTGCTAAATTTGATAGTGTAAAGGTAATTTTGGATAAACTTGCAAAATCATAATTAATGATAGGTCTAAATTGTAGGATTTTTTATTTCAAAAAATATAAAATTTTGTTTGCTACATAAAAGTATACGGAAATTTTCTTTGTCAGTATACGGAGATGGGTGTGGCAAAATAATTCAAATTGTTTGGAGCGGTAGAATTGCATCTCTTTTCTTTTTCAATTCATTATGGTTTTCACTAATCCAGAGGCTCAGTCTAAAGATAAGCTCAAGGCCGAATTAAAGAAACATGGAGTTTCTTTCGCTCCCAATAAACCAAAGGATTACTACGTGCAACTATACAGGGAGAAAATACTCTTGGAAAGGCCAGCCCGCCACAGATCTGAGCTTTCTTCCGACGAGGAATTTGTTAGCCAGAAAATAGTAATAAACATGAGAAATGATATAAATTATGATAGTTTTGGGCTTGTTTAGGGCTCTAGGTCTCCCGGGAGGCATTATTCAAAGGTAGTGAGCGTGGAGCATTATACAAAGCAGTTGTCGGGCTACAGTGACTCAGAGCTGGCCAAGGAGCTCAAGAAACACGGTGTAAGCTCAGGGCCCATCACAGTCACAACTAGGAATCTCTATGAAAAGAAACTGGCCCGTGTACTCGTTGATAAGGCTAAAGGTAAAAGTGTGAAGGAAAGGTGATCATAATACAAGTTATTCTAATTAGAGCCTATCGTATCACAAAGCTCAAGTGGAGTAACTGTAGCTGCTGAAAGTGACGAGGATTTTTCAAGTGACAATGAGAAGGAAACCGTTGATGCTCCTCCTCCTCGAATGTACTCTCATCAGAAATCCAAGAAGGTATATGCACATGAACTCTTATACTCACTCTTGAATGCTTTTTTTCCTTATTTTTCCTAGCCACCAAGTCTTGTTGCTTCCACTCCAGCCCAAACATATAACCTTCGTCCAAGACCACAGCCATCTCAACCTACCCCACGTCCTCCCAGTGTAAGTGGCAATAGTAATACTTGCATTTTTATGTTATTGAAATAATTATGATTACTAAAGCATAATAATAATAGTATAATAATAATAATAATAATAATAATAATAATAATAATAGTATAATAATAATAATAATAATAATAATAATAATAATAGTATAATAATAATAATAATAATAATAATAATAATAATAATAATAATAATAATAGTATAATAATAATAATAATAATAATAATAATAATAATAGTATAATAATAATAATAATAATAATAATAATAATAATAATAATAATAATAATAGTATAATAATAATAATAATAATAATAATAATAATAATAGTATAATAATAATAATAATAATAATAATAATAATAATAATAATAATAATAATAATAATAATAATAATAATAATAATAATAATAATAATAATAATCAGCAAATGATGTACAATACATACATGTACATGTACTTGCATTATAAGTAAAATAATGCAAGGCTTTTGTTTTGCTGTAGAGTTACATGTACAATGATGATATCAAAACAATGGAAGTGAAAAGTTTATTTTACTTCAGTTTTCCAGTAAAACTATGAATTTGATTTAATAAGCCAGATGCATACATGTATACATAGCTTTACTGTCCTTTATGCGTACATTATTATTATTAGACCCAAGTGACTGATCCTAAGGCACCAGCAAAACCAACTGCTCCTCCACCTTCAGCTGCTCCTATTCGCCCGTACAGTGCCACGTGGTGTCACATTCGCCTCATACTCAACTTCCTTGTCCTAATAGTCGTGTTTCTAGTTGCTGTGATAGGACTTGACTATCTTCTTTATGACAAGAGTAGAGTAGTTGACTGGTTCGTACTCAAGTATCCATCACTAGCTCAATACATTAACTACCATTAGACTTCCTAGCAACTTCATACATTATACATCACTATTAGAGTACATACTATTACATTAAGTACTATGGTTTTAGGCTCTTCAAAATAAATAAATAAAAATTATTTTTATTTTTATGAAGCATCTGACACACACATGATGCACACAATTATAATAATAATTATAACATTAGTCTTATTAAAAATAATAATAATTATTAGTTAATATATAAAACTCAATTTACACAATTTTAACGTCACAGAGAAAAGATATAAAATAAAATGCTTTTAAAATCATGAATTTGTCTCAGTGACTAGGCGGAGCATTATGAAAAACTGTTTTTGCTTTACTCTTAACAGTAATCTCATCAAGTCTATGTAACATGTTAATAAACTCAACTCTTAAAGACCCAGGACTGACTAGCTCTTCACTTTTGGAAACTTTCACAGCTGCTTCTTCAGCTGCAACGTGATACAATGAGAGAGAATGGCCGCATGTCATGAGAGAGACATCTTCTCCCTTTCCTTTGACTGATCCTATAGTGGCTGCCATGATTCCAGCAGCACACTGGACAGTGCAGTGTAGTTTGTCCATGCCTAATTGGGTGTTGTTGATTTCATAGAAGAATTCGCCACACGTTACAACGTTGATTTCAAACAGGTGGATGCAACAAGCTAACTGTGCAGCTAGCTTCCTACCACTGTCAAGAGCTTTATCTGTTGAAACATCTTTAATAGATTGATGACGGAATTGCCCTGTGTTACATGAAACAAAAATTAATATTGCAATGATAATAATAATTATAACAATAATGATGAATGATTTCATTACTGATTGCAACTTGCATACAAGCTAACTTAAAGCTGCTTAATAAATAAATGACTGACCTTTTAGCACTATTTGAGGTATGGCTGTGTTCTGCCTTTGGAATATCTTCTACATTATGCAACATGATATCACTGCTGTCATGGCATTATAAATAACTAACATACCTCTTTCTTCCTTATAAAACGTGGTGACTTCTCAATGCTACATGTTGCATTAGGCGTTGATGGTCGCTCTTCATCACCGGCAGGCTTTAACGAGCACATGGCATTCGCATCATCTTCAGCATTAATAATACCCTTAGCTTAAGAGGAACACATAACAATGATAATTCATGCATGTTGTACATACCTCTGCTCATTATGTCCAAAGATATTGCACATATGTCTCCAAGACGGCCACTGATAACTGCAGGATTACACGTTGTCACTAGCTTTCTTGTCAAGTCCTTCCTGGCATCGTCTGTCCCTGACTCCCAGGCTACGACGACCAGTGGAATGCTACTAACACTATAATGCTCAATAACTGCTTCAACAATGTCTCTTTTTGATGATGTGTCCACTAGTAGTACCTGAGCAGTAGCTAACTGGGAGCTTACATCTTCTGCCTCTGAAAATAATTAATAATAATTTTTTACTTTTAAAAAATCTCATTTACCACTTTGTTTACCTCTTACGATGCTAATTTACAAATCAAGATGTAAACAAAGTGGCAAAAACAATTCCAAAATCAAATATGGCTTGTAGAAATAATAGTAATAATGGTAGGCCTACCTTCTGGTATTAGAGGGTAGGCTCCTATCGCAAGCAAGGCTGACGCCACAAAGTCCTTTGCAACTGAGGGCAAGATACACATAACGACTGGACAGGTGCTTTTGATGAGTGCTATCTCATGCCAGTTTCCCTCCTGTGCGCCTTCTTCTTCTACTTTCACCTCATGAATGTTGCCCAATGATTTGCTGCGAAGACCACCATCTCGAGGCACTGGGTCTGTCGTCCTCTTCTCATCAACCGAAACAGCCGTGGCTAGCGGCTTTTTGTTTTTAGGTTTAAATAAAGATCCTATGGATTTCTTGGACTTTGATGGAGTAGCCATTGCCTGAGCTTTTTCTTTCAGATTTACCCCTGGAAATTGGAAAGGCTCTGTATGCAATACTGTGTATTTAACCATGCAGTGTGACGTCAGTGCTCAAATTGAATGCCAAAAGTACCACAAAATGGCAGCTCCCTTGGATGTTGCAGCCCGAGCTGCCTCTTTTAACGTATTGCTACAGGTAATGGTATATATTCTCTCATTTACTGGTGCATATATGTGTAATAGGTGTCTCTCAGGGTAGCTTCTTTTGCACTCAACGGCTTTGTCCTCAGATACGTCCATGCTGATTTATTGGGTGTGGTCAATTTGAGGTGCTACTAACTTTTATTTACAAATAATACTTAGATGTTTTATTTATTCATTAGATTGACACTGCTTTATAATACGATATTATTTTTATCAAGGGAGCCATTCCGTAAGGCAGCCCTCTCAAAAACATCCACTACAAGACAATGGCAGTATACATTCAATTTGATGTGGCTACCGTAAGCTACCAGTATTACTATAAACAATTATATTATTATATCCTTGTTATCAATTTAACCGCCTTAATAAGAAGACAGTAACATTCCAACTAGTTAGATGCATATTTATTTTATTGTAAAAGGGAAAATAAATTAAAATACTCAAGATTAGTGGCTATCAGAATCATTACATGGCACTGATTTCTGCTTATGTGAGTGGTTATGTGTGGTATCTTATGCAGATAGAGATAGATATAGAGAATACTAATTACTCCACTCACTTTACAATTTTTTGTAATTTATATGAACTATATATAGTCTATACTTCATAGATGGATTGCATGTTTAAAGTTAAGCTATAATGTAACACCGAGTATGAGTATTGTTTAATGCCTGGTTGCTGTCTTTTAAGCAACAGTCCAATGTCAATGCTGTTCATTAAGAATATGTTTTATAGTTTTCTTGTTGGCATCGTCTGGTCTGCTCTTTTATCATTATTATGGATAAGTCCACTTTTACAGCAACCCGATATGCCTGGAGACTGGATTGGTGTTGCTTGTTTTGCAATCTCAGGACTCATTGAACTGTGTGTCGAGCCATTATGGGTACTAGCCCAACTGACACAGCATGTGTCAATAAAGGTTAGAAATACATGATTTCTTCTCTCTCTCTCTCCCTCCCTCCCTCTCTCTCTCTCTCTTTCTTTCTCTCTCTCTCCCTCCTTCTCTCTCCTCTTTATAACTTCAATCTTTCTACTAGTTT
The DNA here is from genome assembly GCF_000090795.2 of Amphimedon queenslandica. Classification (NCBI taxonomy): domain Eukaryota; kingdom Metazoa; phylum Porifera; class Demospongiae; order Haplosclerida; family Niphatidae; genus Amphimedon; species Amphimedon queenslandica. The sequence continues at coordinate 243,321 of NW_003546283.1, read as the reverse complement.
TAAAGTAGAACATTAATTTGCTTAGTTTGCGTCCTGCTAAATCTTATTTTGACTAGAGTACAAGATTGTTTGCCTTTGCTGTATTGCTTTGTTTATGTAAACTTTTTCCCATTGAGCAATTACCATGAAAAGTAACATGATTACTGGTTACATTTTCTTAATTTTTCTCATCATTAAGGTAATTGCTGAGGGGATTCCACAAGTTTTCCGTTGCTTGATAGTAGCAATCTGTATTGTCTTTTATCCACAGTATGGAATCTTGATATTTGGAATAGCTCAGGTTTGAATATTGTAATGCTGGCATTGATGTCATATTACTACTGTAGGTTTTATGCTCCATTGGCTACCTGTTAGTTTATTTCACTTATTTCTTTTCTGTTGGTGGCAATCAGTTACCAATTGATTCTATCTCTAAAATATTTCCTCAAAAATTCTTAGGGAAAGTAAGCCTAACCAATAGCTATCAGTAATAAATGTTACCAAAAAAAATTAATAGTATCAAGATCAGACCCTGGTTAATTTATCAAAAAGCTTCTTCAAGCAATCACTACTGAAGCAATTCTTAACTGATGGTATAGGGCCACGTTTACACAGCAACGAAAACGATGCAATCCGCCTAGTTTTGTGCTTGTTTTATGCTTCTGTTTACACAGAAATGAATGAAAACATGATAGAATCTTGAACTATATGGAAACGAAAACGGTTTTCAAAGTGGATACTTAAAAAACGATGCGTTTTCTGTTGCTGTGTAAACGTAGTCTAAATATATTATAAACATTGCATGCACTACATGCATAAATGCCTGCATGCATTCATTACATGTACACAGCGGTGCATATTATGCTTATACTTAACATTGTATGTAGGCGAGAGATACATCATGACTATACTGGGTCTATTGACATTCGCTGAACAAGGTGTGTCATTGAGTGATGTCACTGTAATCATTACTATTGCTACTACATTGTTATTCTTATTTTATCAGTATACAATTGGACTGTGAATCCCCCAAATACGCCCACTCTCTCATGCATATAGCCATTCCTCTGCATCACTGGATAATACTTTTAGTCTAATTACTTATTAGTAGTAGTTGTGATAAAGTTAATTCATTTTTGTTTCTCAAGGTGTGTATGACATTGTTAATAATCTTGGATCACTGGCTGCGAGGTTCATTTTTTTGCCGATTGAGGAAAGCTTTTACGTATACTTCTCATCAGTTTTGGTTCGAGGAGAGAGACCAGAAAAACAGACAAAGGTTTGCACCTCACTTATTGCTAGATAAAAGGGAGAGAGAGGCAAATGCAAATGGCGGGGCAGTTAGTAGTATCACTCTTATGTATTATTATTAATGAAGGAATTGAAGGAAAGAACACAGAAGCTCTTAATTGAGAAAATAAAACACGACGATGCTTTGTTCAAATTTAAAGTTTCTATACAATTAATTATACAGCGTATACACATTTCCTTATGTGTTATACCATATTAAGCCTCCTCTTCATCAGTTTTAATAATTGGTGTTCTGGTATACCAGCCAGTGAGGCACATAATTCACTTTTGATAAATGTCCTCCCACAGATGCCATAATACAACAGAGTAGGCTTCTGTTTTTGAGCCTATGCCCTGACACAATTAAATGCAAGTGGTAGTGAGAAGCATTTGAAATATTTCTATTATTAACAGCAAGTTGATATCAATAGGACTCCATTACATCATCAGCTAATGTCCTGTCTCTCCTCATCAAAACAGTGACACTCATTGCTTTGATGATAATAGCATTTGGAGTCAATTACTCTGACTTAGCTCTGGATATATATGGAGGTAGCATTCTCTCGCAAGGAATAGGTATACATGTATTTATTATTATTATTATTATTATTATTATTATTATTATTATTATTATTATTATTATTATTATTATTATACAGTGCTATCATTTAGCGAAATAATAATAATAATAATAATAATAATAATTTTTATCTATTATTATTTACTACCAGTGTGCAATGTATCAAGTTTCTTATACTTTGATCTAATTTCATTATTATATTATTTATTCTCTACACGTAGGCCCAGTGCTATTGAAGTGCTATTGTGTCTACGTGCTGTTCCTAGCTTTGAATGGCATCACAGAGTGCTTTATGTTTGCTGCACTCAGTCAAGATGAGGTTGACAGGTATACTGTTATTTTCTCTTAATATTTTGATCACATGATACCATACAACGTATACAAACATGTACTCTATGCCTTAAGGCATAATATCTTATGTAATTTATTGTTACTGCAAATGTATTTACAAATGTACTGCAATCATTTGTTACTCGGTCTCACAATCTTTGTATTGATGTTGACAGTATGCCTACAAGTGAAAGCATCATCCTGCTAAATCAACAACACTGAACTCACTTTCCTGTCATAATTAGCCACTGACCTTTATTGTTATCTGATGCCTGGTATACTAATCCAATCAATGGGCATACAAGGGGATTATGTAACGGACAGTTTGGATAATTGTTGGTGCATGATGCTGTTTATCAAATTGTTGATATCAATGTTGTGTATTATAAAGAATTATAATTATGTGTATATTTTGACTAGACTGATTATTAGTTATCATTATCATTATTATTATTATTATTATTATTATTATTTATTGTTATTATTATTATTTTATTTCCATTGTATTTTAGGTATAATAAGAATATGCTTGTGTTTTCACTCATATTTTTGAGTGCCGCTGTAGTCTTGATTAAATTGTTTGGCAGTCCAGGATTTATAATAGCAAATTGTATCAATATGTCGGCAAGAATCATTTACAGGTAAACAAAGTTTGGTAACAATGACAGCTGCTTGACAAGTGGCCTTCAGCTTGTTTAGTCAAAATTAATATATGACTATGATAAAGTAATGAATGTTTTGATATTATTTTCATATCTTTTTTTGTAGTGGAAAATTTATTACGAATTATTTCAGACAGTCTTCACATAATCCATTATCAAAAGCAGTACCATCATTACCAGTTTTTATCAGTTTGATAGTGTCTTGGATCATCACTGCAATATCAATGGTATGTAGATCAACTGATACTGTCAGCTAGTGCTGTATAAGAAGTACATCAATATGCGTCAGAATTCAGAAATGGCCATAACTTGAAAATTTGAGCTCAGAATTGACTCAAACTTTCTACATAGCATAAGGACATCAATATGTATCAAAAAATGTAATAAAAATTTGGGGTGATTTTGGAGCCATTTTTCAGAAAAAACCATGGGCTATAGCCTTGGGTATTTTTCAAAAATTGGCCCTTTTTTTAAAATGGCCATAACTCGAAAATTTGAGTTCGAAATCAACTCAAACTTTCTACACAGCATAAGGACAACAATATGTATCAGAAAATGTAATAAAAATTTGGGGTGATTTCGGAGCCATTTTTCGGAAAAAAACCATGGGCTATAGCCTTGGGCATTTTTCAAAAATTGGCTCGTTTTTAAAAATGGCCATAACTCGAAAATTTGAGTTCGGAATCAACTCAAACTTTCTACACAGCATAAGTACATCAATATGTATCAGAAAATGTAATAAAAATTTGGGGTGATTTCGGAGCCATTTTTCGGAAAAAACCATGGGCTATAGCTTTGGGTATTTTTCAAAAATTGGCTCGTTTTTAAAAATGGCCATAACTCAAAAATTTGAGTTCGGAATCAACTCAAACTTTCTACACAGCATAAGTACATCAATATGTATCAGAAAATGTAATAAAAATTTGGGGTGATTTTGGAGCCATTTTTTGAAAAAAACCATGGGCTATAGCCTTGGGTATTTTTCAAAAATTGGCCAATTTCTTAAAATGGCCATAACTCGAAAATTTGAGCTCAGAATTGACTCAAACTTTTTACATAGCATAAGGACATCAATATGTATCAGAAAATGTAATAAAAATTTGGGGTGATTTCGGAGCCATTTTTTGGAAAAAACCATGGGCTATAGCCTTGGGTATTTTTTAAAATAATTCCTGTCTATAGTTTATATTATACTTTTTTACACCACAGAGTACATTTTGCTGTTCATTTGGTGCAATTTATCGTCTTATTCATATAATTATTGGGAGTGGCTGTTTTCTGACTGTGGGTGTGGTCATAACTTTAGTGGAACGTGAATTAATGACATTTTTCATATCCCGTCTACCAAGTAGATTTCAGAAGTTACTAACACGTAATAAAACTGACTAATTGTAATACATTTAATAATTGTTAAAAATTGTTAACATATCATTATAATTTTCATTCAACTCCAAGAAGTACAAGTTTATGCTTAGTAACATTGGTATGTGGCAATACTTCCGATAACTTATTAATATCCTTCAACACTGATAGTGATAACTAGAGAGAGAGTGATAGGACTAAGTGAAGGATGAATTGACTCACCTGTGGATTGGGTAGTTTAACTTCTCTTTTACTAAATTCTCGTATCATGTGATCAGTTCCAGCCTATAATAATAATCACATGATAGTCACATGACTGTGTGTGCGTGTGGCACTTACTGCATGATATATCCTGGTATCATTTAAACGGACAATGACATCATCAACTCTTAGAAAAAACCTCAACAGAATAAAGAAACCACTGGCCATCACCCGCTGAAAAATAATAGATTAAAATAATAATAATAATAATAATAAATTAAAATAAAATCCCAAAATCTGACAGAACACATTAATGGTGGGGAGTTCTATAGCTACAGCAGCTGCTTTGTGTTTCTTACTATTTTGACTCTCAGTTCAGCAGTTCCGTTGTCTGCCAGTTCGTCTTCAAATAAAACAATATCATCAAAAAAATGAATCCTCTCTTGAACTTTTAATCTCTCATAATCAATCCCAACATCTGTCTCTGACACCTGCACCACATGAACCCATGAGATAAACAAACAGAGACATTTTACTTGTATTTTATCGTTATACGATCCATTGTATTCTGTAGTAAAGGTCCAATCAAACGATTTCACTTTGTCCTTAACTTTCTCGAGACCTTCTGACCTGTAAAATTCAATACATATAAATAAATATACAGTAAAATTATACACAAAAGATCAATACTACAGCACACACAGACACTCTACAATTACATGTACATGTATATACAGCTCCAATTGCACACTCCACAAAACAAGAAATACTAACTTAATAATTAATAATAGCAATTAATAATTAATTTAACTTAGACCTTGTTGCTCTCCATTCCTTAGCGGCTGCCACCTGAACGCTTTCATGATGAGCGTCCACCATTTTGAGTGCATCCAGAGGATTAAACTCAAAACCAGGGCCCCCGACATGCTCCATGATTAATCTGTTGTTAGGAAAAACCATCTCTGGTAGCCATGGTAGCTCAAGCTCACTAGAATACCTACAATTTTCGGAGTTTTACAGAAGTAAACGGAGTAGTGTATCTGTAATCCAGTACCTGCAAACGTTGCATTTACCACAAGACTCATCGCTATTGGGACTGCCTCCTTCACATTTTGATTTTAAGATATGGCTCTTGATCACACTGATTTTCCATGGTCCTACATCAAAAGACTCCATGTTAGCCTTGAGCCACACCTTCTTTTCCCCTTCACCACACCTCTCTTTCTTGTCACATGACTTCACGTGGCTATAAGATTTTGAGCTGGATGTTGAGAGACAAGGTATAAAGTCACTACTCAATGGCCTAGGGAGTAGACTAAAGACACAGCCCTGACAGTAGACAGTCCTAAAGGTACTCCATTGCATTGACTGAGTGTGGAAAGCACAGAGCAAATGGTGAATGTTGCAATTTGTAAACTCCTTTGATGGCTTTATTTGTTCTAGCATGTTCTTTTGAAAGTGTGAGTATGAAAAAATAGTCTCTCCATCAAGCAATGAGGAAATATATCTACTTGCACTTGAACTTAAACTTGGCTGTGCATGTCTGAGCTCCACCCACTTCTTGCTGGCATATAAATGTGATATTCATGCTTTATTGAATGAATGAGGTTAGCTCAGTGACATCATGTGATGCATAAATTAGCATTTGTTGATCTAGCTTGTATTCAGAAAGGTGAACTTGCGAGACTAAGTTTAAAACGATGGAGCTAAGTCTTTTTCTTCTTGTCAGTGCAGCAATAGTTTTGGTTTCTCAGGGACAGCCTCCACCACCACATCCTCCCCCAATTATATCAGAAACATTTAGTTCCGGAGTGAGTAGACCCTTGTTATGCACGCTACAATTTATAATGCTCTGCTTTGTAGTTTAGAACTAAAGAGCCAGAGTCATCAAGTGATGAAGAATTTTATTATACTGGTAAAGTGCAGCTGGAATGGTATTGCATGTTCTTGTTGTATAGGTGAGATTAAGACCAACTTTGAGGAACAGAAATACTTCTCACTGATAACAACTGTATTTGAGGATATGCCAAAGAGACATGAATGGAGACTAGAGCTGTATGAGAGGAAGGAGACTTACATCTTTGAATGGTATTTATATATTTATAAGAAGTGCATTATGCATAAGATGAGGGTTACCCAATGGATTTAAGCATAGTGCTTCTTGTCAGTGAATTTTGAAGTTGCAAAATTGAGCCAAAGTCCCTGTACAGAGACTTTGACCAAATTTTGCCAAAAATGAAAATTTAAGAATTCTTCATTTTTATTACATTTTCTCATGCATATACATGGTCTTATGTTCTGTAGAAAATTTGAGCGGATACCAATCAAAACTGGATTTTTTACGAATTTTTAAAGTTGCTCAAAAAGCCATGTATTAGCTCATGAAGCTTTCCGTTCATGAAGCATATTGTTTAGCTCACTTAGCATACTTTGTGGTAATGATTATAATTATTTTACAGGGAAGGCAACAGTACAAAGCCAAGTGGAATATGCAAAAAGCAGTCAAACTCTGGTGTCATGTCACCACGGTTTAGTTGGACTAAGAATGCGACCTATTCTGAAACTAAAATGTATGGTGATCGCAAAGTTGACATCTTCACTGGCTGGGTAAGTAAGCATTGTGCCATGGATGATATACTTTTGCATTTTAATCGTAGTTTAATACTACTAAGGATAACATTGGTGTAGATCAGGAAAAGAAAAACATCCCCTTTTTTGCTACAATGCATTTCGATTCTGAATTCTACATTACCTATTACTATCATGATTTTGATCCTACTCCTCCTCCATCAAACACATTCACTATCCCTGAGGAATGTCAAAGAAAGTTCTAATTTATTTATAAGGAACACTTTTTGCTACTTGTTGCTACTCTCATAGTGATTGCAAAGTTATTTTTTAAATAAAATTCTCATTTCTATTACACATTTTTATGGTCAAATTCAATCATGATTTATTTGCAGGCTGCAGCCCCGCCTCATTGTGGGTTGGGACTTTTATATAATTATTTTAGTAAAAATGTCCTTTCTTGTGACCTTGCTGTCTTCTCATTGGCTAGAGTTGCTGCTGGTTATATGCTCAGTTGTCTTTCTTGCTTCCATTCCTTACATAGTGTCTGTCTGCAAGCGGCAATGGAGACTCCAAAAGTGCTTAAAGGCTCTTCCTTCTTCAGACGAAACTGATTCGCATTGGTTGTTTGGGCAAGGTCCAATGGTAATGGCAGTAGTCCTGTGTGATTGTGTCATTTTCTTTTATTTTGTTGTTCTTGCAGTCAATCAAGATGATAAAGTCTGGCGAGTTTCTTGACTATTATGCGAAGTATTGGAAGTTTGGAAAGATAACAGTCGTGCCTCTGGGACCATTGTTTAATGTGATCTTCTGCAATCATCCTGATGCTCTCAAAATATCTCTGGCAAAAGGCAAGAAATAAAGTAATTACCTTATCATTTATGGTTTTTTTACAGATCCAAAAGCTGATTTTGTTTATTTTCCCTTAATGCCATGGCTAGGTAAGACTTTCTTCATTCATTTCATATTCTATTTTTTTGAAAGGTGACTCTCTTTTGACTGGTAATGGGCACAAATGGGCTAGAACACGTCGTCTTCTAACACCTGCATTTCACTTTGACATACTCAAGCCCTATGTTAGGGTATATCAAAGCTGTACCAAAGAACTTGTGGTCAGTTTATTTATGCACAATGAAGAGCATGCCTTTACAGCTTTATTGCAGCCCTTTTGACCTCATTTTGTATTGTGCACCCCTTTACTATAGTAATTTTAGACTTTTGTTTTTATAAAATGACCTTTTATAGCTGTCACTGTGACACTTGTGTACAGGATGCTGTTTAAACAATAAAATTTACCTTACTCTCTACTACATGTAGACTAATTGGAAGAAGCTAGCACTTTCCAAAGAGCCTTTTGATGTTTTTTCCAGCATCAGTTTATTAACACTTGACATAATGCTTAGGAGCACTTGCAGCTTTAAGAGCAACTGCCAAACAGAGAAGTAAGTGCAGGCAATGGTGAGATGATCCTTCACTATATTTTGTAACAAGGACTCACTCACCATATGTAGCTGCAGTTTATGAGCTCTCACATTTAGCAACAGAGAGGATGCTGTAAGTCTATCATATTGTACAATATTACCATTACTGTCTGTTATTTTAGTTTCTCTCCAGCTTATTTTGACTGGGTATATGCACTGATGCCGTCAAAATGGCGCTATGATAGAGCATGTAGACTTGTACACAAGTTCTCCATGGACGTCATTAAAGAAAGACGGAGTGCATTAGCAGATCTACATGTAATGGACCATTAATTTGTGTTTTATTTATGCTTTCAGGCAAAAGGAGAGACAGATGTCCTGAAAGGTGACAAAAAGAGGAAATACATTGACTTTATTGATATACTACTTGAAGCAAGAGTGAGTTCAACATTAATATTATATTACTTGTATTTCTTTTCTTTTAGGATGACGATGGTAGTGGATTAACTGATGAAGAGATAAGAGCTGAAGTGGACACGTTTATGTTTGAAGGTCACGACACTACAGCATCAGGGATTACCTGGACACTGTACAATCTTGCAAGATACCCTGAGCATCAGCAGAAATGTAGGGAAGAGGTTGATGCAGCATTTGAGGATGGAGATGAATTGTCATGGTAAGCAGCTCAAGCCTGCATTTGATTATGCATGCTGCATTGCAGGGAAACTGTGAAAGGTTTTACGTATCTCAAATACTGCATTAAGGAGAGCCTCCGTCTTTTCCCCCCAGTACCTATAATTGTTCGGACTCTTGCAGAAGACACGAAATTTGAGGATTATACTTTACCAAAAGGAGCATGGATATCCTCTAATATATACGGGGTTCATCACAGTCCAGAAATATGGGAAGATCCAGAAGTATGTTGGAATGAAATGAAAAGTTTCTATCATAATTTTTGTTTTTTATGAATTATTTTTCAGGCTTTTGATCCTCTTCGTTTTGCACCAGAAAATGCAAAAGACAGGCATACTCATGCCTTTGTGCCATTCTCTGCTGGACCAAGGTATATGCATGATGTGTGTACTCATGGTATAGCCATTGGGTTTGAAAAGAGGTTTTTAAAGTAGGGTGACTAACAGTTTGTGATGATGTATTAATTGTACTTTTACTAGACCTAGGCTATAGGGGTTCCCAAATCAGCTCTGTGCATTATAAATATTTGTTAAATATACATTTTTTGTTTTAATTGCAGGAACTGTATTGGTCAGGAGTTTGCTTTGAATGAAGAGAAGGTTGTGCTTGCTTATATTCTGAGGAATTTTGAGATATCTCTCCCAGACGATGAGAGGAAGAACGTCACCAAATTATTTGCTCTCATTCTTCGTCCTAAAGGCGGTCTTTATCTCCAACTGAAACCTAGAAATATTTGAGACATTTATGATTAATTTTGATTTATCTTTTTTATAATTTGCTACTAACTTTGGCAGACTAGATAACTACGCATGCGCGAGTTCTTGAGGTGGGGGTGGGGCTGTCACGTGTATGTGATTTTTTAGCTTTTGCTGATGGTGTTCAGAATCATGAAAAGAATTCTTCTACTTTTATTTTTGTGTTTCCTCGCTGCAGTAAGTCCTTTATAAACACTACATGACTCCCTACTCTTTCAATATAGGTAGGAGAAGAGACTAGTGTGGATAGGGCGAGTGTTGAAGCAGACAAATGCCCTGATGTAAGTATGAAACTGTTTTCTTGTTATGAGCTTGTTCTTTCTCCCTTCAGCATTGCAATCGTCATGGTGTGTGTATATCTAATGGCTCTAATCCTTATTGTGTCTGCGATGATGGGTGGGGAGGCGTGGCTTGTGCTGATGTACGCTATGACCTGTCAGCTGATGAACCTATTTCAATTACAATACGGGATAAACAAACAGGTGGGGATATTTATTAAAATATGATTTGAATGTAATAGCCCTCGCTCTCTTTTCCTCTTCTTCCTTCTTTCTTTCTCCTTTAGTATATTGTAATATTACAACACAGGTTCCTCCATTTAATAATTTAACTGTTTATCTTCAATCTTTTAGTAAATGTAAGTATGCTAATGCTTATCCCTTAAGTTGATTATTAGTGTGTATTCCCAATAGTACCTGCTGTTTCTACTCCCTCACTCTATGTTGGTAGAGATTATTATCCAGATTCAGATAACAACGAGGTTTGGGACTTTTTTAAAGTGCTTATTTTTTATTCTCACTCACTCTCACTCTCTCTCTCTCTCTCTCCAAAAAGTACAGTGACATAACGACTGCAAGGCAGAAATCAATCACTGTCCTTGACCCAAGTAACCCCATTTAATAACACTCCTCTTTCTCTCATTATTGTATTTTACTTGAGTCCTTTTCTCTAGAGGCTGGTAATTGGTACATAGCACTAGTTGGCCGTGACTCCCCATCTCTCATACTGACCATACAGGTCAACATGGATGACGTGTGTTTCAGTAATTGCTCTGCAAATGGAAAGTGTCAGCCTCCGGACGATAAAGGGTGATTATAATAATGACACCATTTCACACAATCAACAGCAGTTATTGTACACAATTGAATGTTATGATTATTACTGCACGTGTGTACATGTACCTTTTAAATGCACCTGTATGATTAATCATTTTATTATGATTTAATGCGTTCCATATTTTATGAAGCCCTTGTTCCAGAAATTAAGTGCGACCACAAATGAAAGAAAAATAATGTTTGACATCTCAATTTTTAATTATCATTTTTTAGTTATGTCAAGTGCCTGTGTAATTATGGCTATCAAGGAGAATATTGTGAAGAGTATATGCCAGTTATGCGTCAGTCAATTGATATTCTCCTGCTGTACTGTTATTATCATAATTTATAGGCAATGCCACTCCATACACCGGTCACGTTGATCATGGACTTTGGAATTATTGGCATTTCAATATAACTGTTGAACCAACTAAAGGAATGTTCTTATTACTTAGTGTGGGTGGGGCAGCAGATAAGCAGAATCTACCAGGTAAAGCATCATCATTAGTGCTATATCTGTTTTTTTTTAAATAAAAAAGAAATGGTAATATCAATGGTGGTTGCTACATTTAGTAGCATGTACTAATGATTTTAGCCAATGGCCCATTGCACAGTCTTCAGTTGCCATCATCATCTTCTTCACATCTTTGTCTCATCTAATGTAGAGTTGTATACTCAGATAAATGGTAGACCTACTGAGACACAGTATGTATGCCATCAGCCGAACACCAGCAGCAGTACTGTTAGTCTTATTGAGAACGATTCGTCTTATACTTGTGTTGTGAATGATACTACAATGTTAGGGAAGGGAAACGCTTGGTATATTGGTAAGGAGAGAGATAGAGAGATGTGTGGTGTTATTTTCTTCTTGTTCAGGAGTCCTTGGTACAAAGTTAAGTGAAGTATCAGGTAATTACACTGTTATGGCAACACTCCATTTGTCGGGAACTCCTCCACTGCTGCTGTCTTCACCTCTTCTTGAGGAAAATATTGTGGCAATGAAATGGAAATGGAAACAGAGGAGAGTTTTATAAATTCTATTGAGTGATCCTAAGGAAGAATCAATTTTTATGAAACTTTGTGTGTGTGTGTGTGTGTGTCATTTTTTAATTTGTTTTTAATGGCTGGACTTTAAATGAGATTCATACATGATTAGCTACAAGACTGTGTGGGCGGGCTCAGTGCTTTATAAAGCAGAGCTCAAAGGGGCGAGAATCCATTTCTCTTTGAACTCTCACTGGTCAAGTTTGAAAAGTAACCCTGTCATTATTATGGCGGGAGCAGGTTCAGCCCGCCAGACCTCACTGAGGATTGGTGACACTGTCCTGTTTCAAGTAAGCTCTGGTAGAGAAAGCAGAGAAAAGACTGGATATATTTATTCCGAGCTCTCAAGGTAAGGCTATACTGACACTAGTAATGTTCATTATCTTTCTTTAATCAGTTCACCCTTCAACTTTATGACAGTTTATCCAGTTAATCAAGGCTCAGAACTAGAGCCTGACTTTCCTAACATTGCCTGTAAGTCCTTCAACTTTGTAGAAGTCGTAACAATTGTTGATGCATACCAGCTTTGTTGAGTTTTTAATTTTGGATGCTTTCTTTGTTGCAGTTGCTACTTTCAAAGTGATGGTGCCTAACAAATACAAAGCCAAGCAAAGACTGCAGAAGCTAATGGAAGAGTAAGAAAGAAAGAGATAATGTTGGAAATGCTGTGCCTCTCTATTGCTTTTGTTATAATTGCTGTTGGTTGCCTCAAGGTGACAATCAAATTACCAGTATTGCATGGAGACAAAAAATGCATTAAACTGTTTTTAAAAACTTGTTATTGCATTAGTTTTTGGGATGAATACCTTTTGGCTCAGAGTCAAAGTAAACTGCAACAATGCAAAACATGGAATGATGTTTTAGCAGGTTTAATTATAGAGTTATGAGGAAATGAGTGTGCTACTGTTATTTCTTGCTTTTGATAATGCGCTATGTTTATTATGTGTCACAGGATTTGTTATGATAATTATGTTATCTTCATTTTCAGGAAAAGAAAGAAACAAGCAAGTGCTGCCCCTGATTCCCCCACTGGCTCAATGAAGTAAGACACATAATAATTATAATAATAATAATTTAATTATTCATCTTTACATTAGGAATCGATCAGAGAGCCAATACACTCGACTGTTACACCAGGCAAAGGTATGCTGTGAGGCTTTGTCTTTATTGCATGTTGCACATTCACCAATACAAGAGTTAATCTATTAGCTGCTGTCTTTAGGAACAAGCCGAAGAGGAAGAAATGGAAAATGCACAAGAGCAGGCAAGACGTGCTGGAACTAAAGTGGTTTACGGTGACCTGATACAAGTAATTCTTCTTTGTTGTCTACTTTCATCTTTCCCTTTTTGTGCTTTTTCTCTCTCTCCACTTTACCATTTCTCACCTTGCATTTGATTTTCTATTTATTTTCTTGGACAGTTGCAACATGTTGCTTCTGGTAAGTTTGTCAACGTCAGGTCAGAGGCTTCGAAAACTGAAAGCAACAATCTATTGGTAGGTGGATGCATATCTGTCAGCCACTCAATTTGTGTTGCAACAGCTGACTTGGTACCAAAATGTACATTTTTGATGTTTTTATAGGTCAATCTTAGTGAGGAGAACTCTGATGGGTGCAGTTTTGTGATATTACCAAGGTATAAAGTGCGGTCAGAAGGAGATGAGGTAATTTTGTGATTATTATTTATTTATTTTGTGATTTTTGTGATTATTAGTAGTAACATTGCATGTTAATGCATGACAAAGCATGTATTAATTGTTTTAGCTGGTTATATTCTAACCGGTTGCCCATCTTGTGTGAGCTATTCCAACATGAGTATCAAGAACTGAGTCCCAACAACAATGTCCTGCTTTAATGCTCTCTCTCTCTCTCTCTCTCTCTCTCTCTCTCTCTCTCTCTCTCTCTCTCTCTCTCTCTCTCTCTCTCTCTCTCTCTCTCTCTCTCTCTCTCTCTCTCTCTCTCTCATCCTTAGATTCGTTTTTCTGACCAAATGAAGTTGGAGAGCTTTAAGACAAAAGGACAGTTTTTGAGCTGTAGCTTTGGCCAGCGTACCTTGTATGCTGCAGGATTCTATACACATCCAAACTTGTTAGTTATTTTCAATTCATTCATGTATCTCTTTCTTTATTGTTGTAATCATCTCTTTTCTACTTTATGCAGTTATGAGTTGAATCTCTCAGCAACAGAATCAGCTCTGACTCTCATCCCTCATTCTTGTCCTTCAGTGAATAAGCATCCTGATAATGCGCTCAGAGTAAGAGTACAATCCATACAATAGTTATGAGCTTATTCATGGGATATTCTATTGCGCACTCTCTATCAATGACTATCATATTGTAGTTGTGTAAATTATAATTGATTTTTTGTCAATGCTATACCATTTGGTTGGAAAATTTGATAACCCAAAAGTGTGGTGATGATTAAGTTTTGAGCACTTAAACTCTTAAATTTTGTCAAATTTGCCTGGTCAAAATTTTTATTCCACCTCAATTTTAAACAATATCTACAGTGTTATGTTATGGTAGAGTTAAATTGTTTATTATTTTGTTCTTGAATTCCTGCTATATATTGTGTATGTTCTTGCTGGACATAGGCTGGAGGTGTTGTTAGATTGTTTCACAGAGAAGACGAGTGTTACATTGTTGCTGAAGGCTCATTTGCTAATGATGCCACTCCTACTGAGAATGGTTAGCTAATAGAGAGAGATAGGGAGGTTATGAGCTTTATGTGTTTGAATACTTTTTGGTTGTGCCTCCCATAGTTCACTGCAGACAAAGGAGAGTTGATCAAAGGAAGCATGGCAACCCTTCAACTTCTGCTAACACCTACTGGCAGATAGAAAAGGAGGAAGACCCAAGGACTGGTAAGAGATTATAGTTTCAATATTTACACTTTTAGTAATTATTATTATCATTGTTATCAGGTGAGGTTCTCTATTGGGAGGAAAGGTGTAGACTAAAGCATCTTCCAACACGTCTGTATTTAGCTGTCTGCAAAGACGAAAGAGGGAACTATGAAGTAATTTTTTTACAATTAATATTCATTTGATTGAGTTGTTCTACTCTTCTTTCTCATTTTAGGTAACTCTCAAGCGGAGGAAGTTTGATGCGACAGATCTTGACACTCTCTTTAGTTTCCATGCCCTCATTGAGGTGCTTGTAATCATGAATGACAATTATAATAATTATCATTATTTTCATTAGGAAGGCATTGAGGTCCTCCTTGAATCTTATGCAAGGATTAAACATCTTGTCAGTGGAAGATGGCTGCACTTAGTTGATGAAAGTTAGAGAAACACACACCTGTCATACCTCTCTCTTTCACTCTATTCCTCTATTAGAGTATACAAGAAAAAACTTTGATCCGACTGCCGTAGGACTAGCTGGTCTTCAATGGGACTTTGCTGAGCTTTTTCAGGTGTTAAGAAATATTATGAAACATTTTTATTTTGTGTATGTTGTGTGTAGCTCACGACTAGCAAAAATGAAGAAGATTACGATGCATTTACGCTACAGGAGGTTGGGAATGGCTTAAGTCATAGTGAAAGTTTAAGTTTATTTGTTTGCTTTAGGTTCCATTTGATTTGCTTAGAAGGTTCAATTATGTTGCTGGTATATCACCTGTATTGACATCACACATAAAATTTGTAAGCATAAATTACTTCACACTCATTTATCAATCTCTTTTTTTTTGCTCAATTTTTTATAACTAATGCTACTTGCAAACCATTTTATTTTTCTACTACTTAATTTCCCATTGTTAATAATGTCTCTTCTTTGTCTTTGGCATTGTTCTTTCCATGTGTCTCTTTTCAATTCTTCTCTCCTACAGCTTCAGTCTGGCAATGGTGCTGCGATACCTCAGAAGCAAGCTAGTCGTGTGAAGCAGACAATTGCCGAGTTAAAGGACTCCATACTAACACTCTCTGACAGAGATACAAAAAATAATCAGAAACTGTTGAGAAATATCCAGGTTAGAGAAAGAGTGAGAAAGAAAGAAAGAGTGAAGAAAGCAAGAAGAAGGCCTGCACATTTGCAAGTTTTTGTGCTTTCTACCTAGCTACTTCCTCCATTAATTAGGTTGTAGAACAACTAACAGAAATCTTGAAAGTGTCTCAATCAATGAAGTTGATACCGTCACTGTGAGATCTCAATGATTCCCTGATACATGATTGATTGTCTTATATAGGCACCACAGTGATGTGTGTCGTGAGTGTTATAACGTCATTCAAAAGTTTTTAGAAGGTGACAGTCGAAAGAATGAAAACTATCTTGCACGTTACCTAGAGTTTTTCCAAACACAGGTAAACTACATATATAATTATTTACCCACACCAGGGTTTCCCCCCACAAAGCATGCTAAGTGAGCTAAACAGCATGAGCTTCATAAGCTGACAAGCACTACAATACAGTAGAACAACTTTAAAATTTTGTAAAAAATCCAAATTTGGTTCAAATTGATTGGAATCAGCTCCAAGTTGATACACAGCTTAAAGACATGTATATGTATCAGGAAAAATCTTTTATATATCTCTATCTTTATTTTAGGTTCAAAAAGGCCTTGATGCAGAGGAGGTTCTGGTAGAGATTGTACAAGACAATCTTAAAATTGTAACAAGGATGGCCGAGACCAGAATGACTGCAATGATTGATCAATTCATAGCAACAAAAGTATTCTCCATTATAGAGTATACACTCCTTTAAAACCTGTCTCTTTAGGACGCAAGGTTTCTTGATTTCTTGAGTTCTCTGTGCGTCTGTTCTGGTCGTCCTATCCCATCTACACAGGGTAATATAACAGTTATTCTATTAATAATTTTATTTAGTTATTGATGTGTAGATCGCTTGCTTACTGAGCTTGTCATTCGCTATGGAAGGGTAAATGAAATTAATGACAAAAATGATTATACTTTTATTTATTTTAGGAGTTGCTGTACACAACCAATTTAAAGAAGAAAGGTGAAAAGAATGAAGAAGTAGCAGTCTATTACCGACCAAAGGATTCATCTCATGCTAGAGATATTCGATCTTTAAAGCCGAACTCTACCGATCCAGCCATTGTTGTAAGTATGACCTACAGACGTACAATGTAAACTCTTTAGGGGTACACTACCTGTCCTCAATACAGAAGTGTTTGTACCGCAATATTCACAACTTGTGTAACCGTGGCACATTTTCACTTTGTATATTTTTTACGTCTATAATAATGTTTTGTGTTTTCATTCTTTCCTTTTCTGTTGTTAGGATGATTATGAACTATTGAAAGGACAGTTGCACATGTTTGGTAAACTCTGCAAGGTAAAAATATGCCAATTACAGTATCAAAAGACATGCATTAGTATAATAGTAGAGGTACTATGTATTTTTAATAGTATTCACCAGTACTAGTATGCACATGTACATATGTCTGTGCTTTATTATCTTTTCAGGGGAACAACAAGAGGACATTGGACTTTCTAGTCATACCAAGGAACAGAGATGGGTATGTTAGTTTTGACCAGGTGTTCCACTGTGCTCAGAATACTAGCATTGACCCTGAGCTACGTAAATGCTATGTTGAACTGATCTTGGTCATGTTTGTTGATGTCGATGATAACAGGCCTTTCCTGGACCAACTCTGCTACTCATTTGTAAGTGTTACTATTAATAGAATGAATGTCACTATTAATAGAATGAGTGTTACTAATAATAGAATGCTATGATGTACATTAATATTTTGTGATTCTTTAGAAATATGAAGATTTGTCTCCTGACCCATATGGTGACACTGGTGATGATGAAGACACTGCACTGACTGGTGTAGCTAATTTACATTTCAAGTTTCTGAAGCTGTGGTTTGTGAAAGTCATTACAGACTACGAAGTAATGATTCATTACACTTTAATGTAATAGCTATAGTGTAGCATCAAAACAGTCCAATGATTTATGTACTGTACTTACAATAATGATAGTATTTAGTTTGAAAGTTACAATTGTACATATTAAATATCAGGATACTTACTACCCTAGCTGACTGCAGGATTAAAAGTAAAAACCAAAACTGATTTAAAAAGATGCAAAAGTGGCAGAAAATAACATATCATTATTATTAGTAGCAGTAATAATGTATTAGATCACAATGTATTATGTATGTGTGTTATTGTTGTCAACATTATATAGCACCTATGCTGTAATGAAGAAAATATTGAAAAGAATGAGCTCTTTGCTGAGATACTTAACGTCCTTGGTAACCTGGTTCGTAATGGGTACTATGACTCTGAGGAGGACATTGATGAATTAATGAAACCATTAGTTGATGTTCTAGATGGAACTACTGACAAACTGAATGAGGGACAAAATGAGAGTAGTTACAATGGTAAATTTTTATTGATACTTATACTTCCAAAATGAGTAATTGTAGTTACTTCAACTTTTCTACATAGCATAAGGATATCAATATGTATCTGAAAATGTAATAAAAATTTTGGGTGATTTCAGAGCCTTTTTTGAAAAAAACCATGGGCTATATATAGCCTTGGGTATTTTTCCAAAATTGGCCTGTTTTTATAAATGGCCATAACTTGAAAATTTGAGCTCAGAATCGACTCAAACTTTCTACATAGCATAAGGACATCAATGTGTATCAAAAAATATAATAAAAATTTGGGGTGATTTTGGAGCCATTTTTTGGAAAAAACCATGGGCTATAGCCTTGGGTATTTTTCCAAAATTGGCTTGTTTTTAAAAATGGCCATAACTTTAAAATTTGAGCTCGGAATCAACTCAAACTTTCTATATAGTATAAGGACGTCAATATGTATCAGAAAATGTAATAAAAATTTGGGGTGTTTTCGGAGCCATTTTTTAGAAAAAAATTATGGGCTATAGCTTTGGGGTATTTTTTAAAAATTGGCCCATTCTATTTAAATGGCCATAACTTGAAAATTTGAGCTCGCAATCGACTCAAACTTTCTACATAGCATAAGGACATCAATGTGTATCAAAAAATGTAATAAAAATTTGGGATGATTTTAGAGCCATTTTTTGAAAAAACCATGGGCTATAGCCTTGGGTATTTTTCTAAAATTGGCCAGTTTTTAAAAAATGACCATAACTTGAAAATTTGAGCTCAGAATTGACTCAAACTTTCTACACAGCATAAGGACATCGATGTGTATTAGAAAATATATCATTTTATAGATAAAATTAGAAAAGAGGACACAAAAGTGAACAGAGCTGTCTTCTATGTAAAGAGAAAGTAAAGATATGATAGACAATGATATACATGTACATGTTAATTCTACTTTATCACAGGGCTCTAGAGGTCATGGAGCTGTTTTTTAGATTCAAGTTTTACGTCAAACTCCAGGTATAGACGAATATCTCTCGTCTTTTGTATGAGTTTTTCTCTTTTCCTCCTTTGTTCGCTTTTTCTAGAAATTTTTGAATGATTTTAAAATGCTGGAAGGAAGTGGTGGGAGGATGTTAGTTGGTAGGAAAGAGACAAGGGATGGGCCACCTCACGATTTGAGACAACTTAAAGTTGGTATCGATCCAGCTAGATGCCACGAATGGCTCCAGTCGTCAGAAATGACAAAGTATGACCAATAAATCAATCGTTGTAGTTTCATCAATTGCAATTTTCCTTTAACATGCATGTAGATCTACATGTACGTGTAAGCTATTGATAATGCATGTGAATTTTGAAAACTGCATGACTTTAACTTGATTGTTTTTTATTGAAATAATTAGTTGAAATTTAAGAAAGAGATTAGTATTATCTACTCTTAATATTATTATAGGAAAGTCCGGCTTAGACTTGGTTCCCTGTGTGAAGGAGCCATTAAAGGTTCTTTCCACGATGGCCACATCCCCAAATTGGAGTCAGTGCTACTAGATCTGTCAGAGTATGATTGCGATGAGCTGGTGACTGCTTCGCTTGATCTCTTAACACAAATGTACTTCTTTGAAGAGCAATTGTTCCAAAAGGCACAGCAGGTAGATTAAAACACAGTGTACAAAATTATATGAAATGTGTTTAAATAAAAGTTTTAAAATTGTCACTAGCAAGAATACAGTAAAACCCTGCATACTCATTTAAGAGTGGCATCTAATATATTTTTTATTCCTTTTTCCTCTTTATTTGTCTCATAGTCACAGCTCCTAATCTGTCAAGAAAGCATTGCCCACTATGATATTGTTAATGAACTCCTTCCTGAGTTGAGGCATCTCCTCCTCATTGATCCTGATCAAAAAGATCAAGACAGGATCAAGGTCATACTCACTGAACTCTCAAATCTTTTGATTATTTCTGATTACAATGATGAGCCGAATAGGAGCAACCAAATAATGCTGGATAACTTCGGTAAATAAGAGAGAGAGAGAGAGAGATAAAATTTATTCTGATATAAATGCACAATTGTGGTTGTTTAGTTGAAGCTCAAGACTTGCTTTAGTTACATTTTTGTGAATCATGATTTATGAATATTGTTTTTATGTTTCTATAGGAATTCTTGATGATATTTTAAGCTATATTCTTTCAAAAGGCTCAGAAGGATCTGAAGGCAAGCCACTAAAAATTTTTAATTGCACATTATATTTGATGTGATTGCCCATTGTATTTTTTATGAATATAGCTACTGTCCAGCAAGAAGTGTTTCAAAAGTGTTTCCACCTGTTGCGTCGAATGACTGCTGAGTATAAGAACGTCAGTTTAAATGATTCACTTTTTGATGGTCAATAATTATTAGGTACAAGAAAGATTATTCAATAGAATTGAGGACCTTTTATCTGTCAAGATACCTGAAGCTCTGGCTGATCTTGCTGACCTACTGACTGAAGTCAGCCCCACCCACCTCTCTCTTTATCATCTTTATACCTACAACCATTCCTTCTTTCTTCTTGTCACCTTTATTTCTTTCTACATGTACCTACTTATTTTCAGTAATAGATCTTGCCACATTTCATTATGTTTCTTTTTCAGATGTTTACTGGTGGCGCTGAGCTGGCTTTAAGAGTCATGGAGTCTCATGTTGACAGGATATTTGAGATTATCGTCGACTGTCAGAATGGTACAGTACAAGCCCATTTCATGATAACACTGGAAGCTATGGCTAAAGTAAATTACATTGAGCTTTACTTGTACGTACTACATTTAATGTTTTTGTGGCCTTGCTCCTTTGGCACACTTTGTGGGAAACCCTGAATACATATGTACATGTACATGTACATGTACATATGTATGCATGTATTTAAATAAAGGATTTATTCCTTGTGTACAGATTGAAGAACTTGATATTAACATAAAGAGCACGCAGGGTATGATAGTAAAGAACTTCTGTCGCTATCGTAACAAGTTCTGCCACGAGGTTCTTGGTGAGGGAGACAAATTTGCTGAAGACAGGCTTAAAATACTAAAGAGGGTAATTATACATGAGAGGAAAGACGAAATTATTAGTTTTTTTTGCTTTTGTAGCAAGAAGAGACACCTCAGCTCCAGCTCTTGCTCAGTGTCATTGATCTGTTGGCTGCTTGTGCTGAAGGAAAGCATCTCTTTATAGAGTCAGTCTGTCAGAACATTCTCTCAATTGATGAACTGATTAAGTAAGGAGAGATTGAGCAAAATGCACTATGGAATGAACGATACTTTTTGTGTATAGGATCGTCAGTGAGCCTTTGTCTCCTTTGCGCAAGAAACCTTTTGTGAGGTTCTTGATTAGCGTCTACATGAGCTCTGACAGAGACCAGGAGGACAGGAGTGGCAGTGGAGTCACTCTTTCACATGGAGGGTATATCAATTATAATTATCAATTAAACTAGTTTGTATTCTTTCTCCTTTTTCTAGTGTTATATGGACTTATCTTGATCATTTGGCCGAGCTGCTTAAAGACACAGCTGGAGCAATCCACATGATCAATTTTGAAGAGAGCAAAGCCGGAGGACGCCGCCAGCATCTCAAAACTAGAAAAGGAATTCGTCCATCCTCTCAATTTTTTCTACCTCCATTAAAGAAAGTCATTCCAGGCGTAACAGGTATGATATAAATTTTCTGTACTTCACAATAATTTTATTCATTTTTATAGATAGTAAAGGTGTGTTAGTACCAGGTCTGCTGGACTATTTGATAGAAGGAGTCATACCATTCCTTCACATCTACTACTGCTCCTACTTCAGTCCTGCATCAGTCAACAACGAGCAACAGAGAGACATGGAGTATGAGACATCTATCAGAATAGCTCAAAACATGATTGTAAGTCTATAATAATTATGCACCTTTCTTACATTGTGTGGCTCTACTCTCAGACTCTCAGGAAAGAGCTTCTCAAGGTTTCTCCTTCAGAGCACCACGTTCAGATGTTTCGTGAGATAATCCTCTCCCTCCATTGTCATGAAAGGATTGCCCGAGAGGCTAACATTGATGCAAAGGTAGAAAGCATGTCAGTTGTCAGCATCAGACAACAAGTAGACTCAAAACGAAAATCATACAGCAGACAAAAATCTGTCAGAATAGGACCAGTCCAATCTATTAGCTTAAGAGAACAATTGATTCTCGAGGAAAAAGAGGTATAAAGGGAATTCGGTTTTATTGAAAGCTGTATTGCTGTACATATATGTGCATGGAAAAACCTGAGACTATAGTGGGGTACTCCAATGGAGAAGGAGTATTGATGTGGTGATCAATGGAACCAATTTAAAGGGAATGAGTATCATTGGGACACAGAGTTGTTCTTGTAGTATTGTTTTTATAATTTTTACTAAATAAGAGAATTATTATTATAAATTATTCATCTAATAGTTACTGTTACTAATATTTATGTTGATATTTTTTTACTTTTTAAAGATTATCGATTCACTGTCTGCTACACAATCTCCTGCTCTTCCCCATCGTGCTCTCATGAAGTACAAAGACCAGCAAAAACTCAACTCAACTTTTAAAACCTTTTCAAGAAACTACCAGCTGGCTTATGTTGGACTCAACACTGCCAAAGAGCAAATAAAATCTGAAATATCAGAAAGTATGGACACTAATGATCGACTCATCTTATCCTCTTTTGTTTAGAATACAGTGAGGAAGGAGAAGAATTGCCATTAGGACCAAACTTCCAATGCCTCGTGCAGCTATACATGTATGATACCTATAGGTCATTAAATCTTATTATATTTGTATGTAGTGATAGATCTGGGCCTACTTGTAAAGTTAGTGGAAAGGCGGAAATGCTTTTAAAACAATTAACGTAAGACAGAAAGAGACTTTATAAAGCTTTCACTTATGTATCAATATTAATAGTGCTTCTCAATCACGAACTGAGCAGCTGGGAGAGAGGGAGCAGATTATTCAAGATGTGCTTGATGTTAGGTGCCTACAAGTAAGTCTTGGTATCCTCCTCTTTTCATAAAATAGTCTCTCTACTTCTTTCTCTCTCTCTCTATATAGATACTTAGAGCTCTTATACATAATCAAATAATGAGGATTGATCCAGAGCTAAAAGACAGGGACCCAACCATTTACAGAAGGTACTGCATACACTATGAAGTTATGGACATCTTGCCATTTGTATATGTTCTTTATATTTTATATTATTTTTATTCCCTCACTTTTTTTAGCAAAAGCAATGAGCTAATAGTTCCTTTTCAGGATGCAGTTCAAAGTTACTGTGGAAATGCAATGCTAAAGGTGATGAACCAATAGTTGCATGTGAATATAGTGCTAAAGCTATTATTGTCTCTATATAGATCATCAGTCTTCTCTCTCATACAAATGAGAGCATTTCAAAAGAGGCCATTGCCCTGATGAAGACTATGTTATTCTCTGGTAATGAGAATGTTCAAGAGGGACTTGCACAAAGTGTAAAGGACACCAGAGAAGAGACACTCTTCATTAATTTGAAAGAAAAGCTGGAGAATGCCTCAGTGAAATACAAAGAAACGTAAGGAGAGAGAAAGAGAATGAAAAGATGAACTTCAAAGGAAAGAATAATTTCATATGCTTATTGTTTTACTGACCTTAGGCGTGACTTGCAACTTATTTTAGATGGAAGGAAAAACCTCCAGTCTTCAAATGTGAGTTTGTGATATATAAAACTTGTTGATATGCTTTTATTTTAGGCTGAGAAAAAAATGAGTCAAAGTCCTTCAGCACAAGTTGCCATTGCAATTGAGGTACATGCTTATATGTAATATGTTACTTCAATAGTTGTGTATTATTACAATTACAATGTGATTCATGGACTGATATATAGTGCAAGTTTATAATTGCATTTTCATTAATAGGAACCAGTGGTGAGGTATACACCACAACCTGATGATGATGCAACACAAATGGGTAAGTCTATTATTATGTACACTCTACCACTTTATCATTAATTCATCTTTTTTTATAGATGAAGCTTTAACTTGTATCTTTGACCAATCAGTGAGACTACATTCATGCTCTATCAACAGTTATTTAAATGTACTATTATTATATTAGGAGAAACCAGAGTTGCTTGCATATGATACAAGCTGGACTAATCTGGTATTGGAGGTCATTCGCTACATGTGTGATGGACAGAACAGGACTCTGCAACACTATCTCAGGGAGCAGCCAGACAATTTTAAGGTAATTTATAGAAAGCAAATGCTAGAACTTTAATGCAATGTATGAACTCAAATGCAAGAAAAATCTTCAAAGTTAAAAAAAATGTCCTACAACAACTTTTATGCATGTAGTTTTTTCACTACATAATTTTTTATTACAATTTTTAGACCGTCAATGTAGTAGCTGAAGTGACATCTCTTCTTCATGTCTACACATCAGATCTGACCGTTGAGAACCTTTCACAGATTGACGAAATCATTCAGGCTCTCGTGGAAATGTGTGTGGGGAATACCCCCAACCAGAGAGTTATCTTTGAGAAACAAGTGAATGAGCCTTTGAATAGGCTACTTGGCCTGTCGGTAGTAGAGGCACATCAGACCTGTGGACAGCGTGACACAGATCAAGTGAGGAGGAGAATGAAAGTGAAGAGGATTAGCGTGCTTTTTATTGTTATAGTGTCCCAAATGCAAGTATTTGGAGGATTTGGTCAAAGTAAAGGGTAGTGTTGTTCAGTTGCTTGATGCTATGCTTGAAAATACCAGCTCTCAGACGCAAGAGATAACAGAAGTTAGTAATCAAGAGTATAGCCACTTGTTTCAGTCATATAACTAATGATTTATTTAAATCAATGTTTAATAATAGTAGGGGTGTCAACCCCATTCAAAAAT
The DNA here is from genome assembly GCF_000090795.2 of Amphimedon queenslandica. Lineage (NCBI taxonomy): Eukaryota > Metazoa > Porifera > Demospongiae > Haplosclerida > Niphatidae > Amphimedon > Amphimedon queenslandica. Next base: position 218,120 of record NW_003546283.1, on the reverse strand, counting down.
TTTGGATTTCACAATTATTAATGCATTGTCTCTGGTTAAAGAGTTTACACTGCCCAAGTCTCATTTTTATACTCAGTTATTTGTAAAAGCTATCATGGGTTGGACACAATGTGGTTAACATTTCTGTACTTGTGTAAACTGTTAAACTGTCAAGCCATAGGCTTATGATCTAGGAATTTTTATACACAAAACAGTATCTATAATACATTAAGCTACAATGCATATAATAATATGCTGTTTCTGATTGAAGGGCATAGGATCCACTATTGATGTGCAATCTTTGCTGGACACTATGAGTTTCTTCTGTGAGTTTGAGGAGCATCCCCTGATGTTGCTGAAAGAAATGAACGATGACTGCGAGAGAGGAATGTTTAGATCTTACCACATACTTGTTTCACTCATGGGTTCCAAAGCAATTGAAAAGATACGGAAAGGTTTGTACTGAACGTAAATCTTGCCTTTAGAGTAGAGTTTAATTCATAAGTATTATTGTTATTATTATTATTATTAAATTTTGTGTTTGAATAAATCAAAATATGCACCCACATTAAATTTTTGTAGAAAAATTCCATTTTTATTTTCCTTCAACAGATAAATTGCAAGACGATATAAAAGGTGCTTATGAAAAGTGCCATGAGAACACAAGAACAATTGAGATTCATTTCAAAGATGAAGAGACGTCTGAAACAACACTGGCCCGAGTCCATTTCCCTCATAATCCAGATGTAAGCATCTTCACCCTTGGTCTGTTATGAGCCTGTACCCATGTACTTGTATATTCATAATTAATCATTACGTTTTACTGTTTTCATTTCTCAAATTTAATGGCGTTCTCTCTATACTGTGCATTTATTTTTAAAGGATAGTCTTAGAGAGGCGGTTACTGAGTTAGTTCGTTGGAGTATTGACAGAGACTCAATGGAAGACAAGCAGAGGGCGCTGCTAGACCTGATGCCAGCACTTAAAAGAGACATCATTCATCAGGTGAGTGCATGGTTTCAAGCTGATACTCCAGCCACTATTGCATTTGTAGAGAAATTTAAATGAAAAGAAAGTTTTGAAGCCACTCCTCATGTTCCCGTGAGTATATAAACCATAATGTGTACTAACTCTGATATAATGTTCTTTATAGAATATTCCGGTATCGACTACTAATGTTCCTGACTGTCCTGCTAAACTTGTTTGTCCTGTTTGTTTACAAAGTACCAACTGAAGCAACAGGAGTGTAAGCTCACCATCAAAGCATACCTGCATTACGATATTACTGTGCATGCTTGTTATTAAATTGCTTCTTATATATCTACATAGTCACCTGCCAATGGTTCCGGAGTGGTTCATACCATACATGCTCTTTATATTGGGTGGGTTCCACCTCATCCTCTCATTGTGGGTCTTCATTGAGTATTTCATTATTAACTGGCCACACTTTAGTCTCCCTTCATTTGTCAATAAGATACAGTAAGCAAAAAACTTTAAATGATCAAATTATTTTGATCATTGCCCCCCAAGATATCAGCATTGAGTAGTTCTTACTGTATCATTTTATACTTTTTTGCAGTCATTACATTGCTAAGAAAAGGAACCCAGAGGGCACTGGTAGCCATTTAGTGACAACAACCTGCTTGGATGTTGGGATATTTGGAGTGAAAACCCTCTACATGTTTGTATTTCTCTTATCCTCAATCCTTTCCCTGGGGCTCAGCGGATACTTCTATTGCATTTGTCTCCTCTTCATAATTGCAAATAACGATATACTGAAGAGAGTGTTGAGGGCTGTGACTAAAAATGGTATATGAACAAAAGAATTTGTTTAAAAAACATTTTAAATGAATTAAATTTGCTTCTCCTTCCCTTCTCTTACCTCTTCCCTCACCTGCCTATAGGTATTTCACTGATATGGGTTGCAGTTCTTGGGATTATTGTCCTTTTTATTTATGCTGTCATTTCATTTGCTTTCCTGCATCAGTATTTTAAAATCACAGACGATGCTTCTCTTTATTGCAAGAGTCTCCTTGAGTGCATGTACTCAGTCCTAAGATATGGTCTTATTGATAACATTGGGCTGGTAAGGAAATAATTGTGTGCTCGATTATGTGATAATTTCTACATCAATGTAGTTTTCAAAGTTCAATATTTTATTGTTAATTTTTTGTCTTTTTTTATTAGTTGATTCCTTTGAATGCTACTGAAGATGGAAATGTTGAATCATTTTCAGCTCAGTTTCATATTCCACGTCTAATTTTTGATCTCTCGTTCTTCATAATTGTCATTACTATTGGACTGAACATAGTATTTGGTATCATTGTCGACACGTTTTCTGAGCTAAGAGGAGAGAGAGTGAGTTTCTGTTCAGCATCAATAAAGCAGATCTGACATTGTTTTTTGTGTAGAGCGACATTGAAAAGGATCAGAAGAGCCAGTGCTTTGTCTGTGATCTTCCAAGTCATGAGTTTGAAAGAAAAGCTAAGGTACAGTAGGTAGTATTCACTCAAAACTTTACTTGTCTTATTAATGGCCTCATTCTACAGCATGTAGAAGTTTGGGCTGACTTTGACTTTTAAGTTATGGCCACTTACAAATATCACAATTGGGACTGAAAATTTTTTATTACCTTTTTGATAACTTTCCACTCTTGCTGATACATATTGATGTCCTTATGCTATGTAGAAAGTTTGACTAAAATTTTTTGAGTTATGGGCATTTTAAAAAACCCGCCAATTTCCAGAAAAAACCCAAGGCTATAGCCCATGGTTTTTTCCAAAAAATGGCTCCGAAATCACCCCAAATTTTTATTACATTTTCTGATACATATTGATGTACTTATGCTGTGCAGAAAGTTTGAACTGATTCCGAGCTCAAATTTCAAGTTGTGGCCATTTTTAAAAAATTGCCAATTTTTGAAAAATACTCAAGGCTATAGCCCATGGTTTTTCGAAAAAATGGCTCCGAAATCACGCCAAATTTTTATTACATTTTCTGATACATATTGATGTACTTATGCTGTGCAGAAAGTTTGAACTGATTCCGAGCTCGAATTTTCAAGTTATGGCCATTTTAAAAAATTTGCCAATTTTTGAAAAATACCCAAGGCTATAGCCCATGGTTTTCCGAAAAAATGGCTCCGAAATCACCCCAAATTTTTATTACATTTTCTGATACATATTGATGTCCTTATGCTATGTAGAAACTTTGACTAAAATTTTTTGAGTTATGGGCATTTTAAAAAACCCGCCAATTTCCAGAAAAAACCCAAGGCTATAGCCCATGGTTTTTTCCAAAAAATGGCTCCGAAATCACCTCAAATTTTTATTACATTTTCTGATACATATTGATGTACTTATGCTGTGCAGAAAGTTTGAACTGATTCCGAGCTCAAATTTCAAGTTGTGGCCATTTTTAAAAAATTGCCAATTTTTGAAAAATACCCAAGGCTATAGCCCATGGTTTTTCGAAAAAATGGCTCCGAAATCACGCCAAATTTTTATTACATTTTCTGATACATATTGATGTCCTTATGCTATGTAGAAACTTTGACTAAAATTTTTTGAGTTATGGGCATTTTAAAAAACCCGCCAATTTCCAGAAAAAATCCAAGGCTATAGCCCATGGTTTTTTCCAAAAAATGGCTCTGAAATCACCCCAAATTTTTATTACATTTTCTGATACATATTGATGTCCTTATGCTATGTAGAAACTTTGACTAAAATTTTTTGAGTTATGGGCATTTTAAAAAACCTGCCAATTTCCAGAAAAAACCCAAGGCTATAGCCCATGGTTTTTTCCAAAAAATGGCTCCGAAATCACCCCAAATTTTTATTACATTTTCTGATACATATTGATGTACTTATGCTGTGCAGAAAGTTTGAACTGATTCTGAGCTCAAATTTCAAGTTGTGGCCATTTTTAAAAAATGCCAAAAATCTGAAAAATACCCAAGGCTATAGCCCATAGTTTTTCCAAAAAAATGGCCCTGAAATCATGCCAAATTTTTATTACATTTTCTGATACATATTGACGTACTTATGCTGTGTAGAAAGTTTGAACAGATTCTGAGCTCAATTTTTAAAGTTATAGCCATTTTAAAAATAGCAGCAAAAAGCAAGGGCTATCAGTCTAAAGGAATGTCAGTTATTTGCTCATTTCACAATTCTTTGGATGCCCAAACTAAACCCAAGCTACATGCAGTACATGTATTTAATTTCATTCATAATTTTAGGGTTTCAATAATCATGTAAAGCACGACCACAATATGTGGGACTATGTCTATTATTCACTGTATCTTGATAACATTGATACTGGAGATCAGAATGCCATTCAGAAATATGTCTATCAACTGGTAAGTATTAGATATTGTGTTATAAACATAATGTCCTTTCTTTAGATTGAAAAGAAACAAACTAAATTTTTTCCTCAGCAAGAAGCAATTTGTCTTGCAGTGGAGGAGAATACTACTGATGAGCTCATTGAGTCTCTGATTGAGAGGGTTGAATATGTGGTCCAGCACTTTAAGGATAAAGTGAATATTATAATCAATCAAAAGATGATGGCAGGTTTTTATTAAATATTTGTGTTTTTTTCAGGAGCAAGTCAAGAGTGTGACTGCAAAGAAACAAAAGCAGAAGAATTGGGAAGAGAAATTCTTAGGAAAGACTCCTTCCTTTTATGATGATTCACAGTAACATTGCAACTGGAAAATAATGCAAAAAAACCTTTTTACCCTTTTTATTGCTGAACTTTAGTTTAAATGTACCTTTTTTTAGCTGGAACTTTAAAGAAAATAATTTTAGCATTTTTACTTTTATTAATCCCCTTATCTACTCTTGTTAACAGTGAGAGTCATCTAAAGGATTATACCCTACACAATTAAATATGATGCAGTTATTATAATAAAGTGATTGCAAAAAATAATAAACAACAAAGGAAGGAGCAGTAATGGTATGCTACATATTAAATTTAGCATTTAGCTGCCATTCAGTGGTGTATGTGTGGGCGTGTCTGCGATTGTTATTTTGGTGCAAGGTCAAAATTAGAAAACCTTTCCTCGGAGTAAAACCCTGCCCGTATAGTCCTACCACCAAAAAACCTTCCATTAAGATCAATAACTGCTTTAATAGCCGAGTCCTTCTTTCCAAATTCTACAAATATCCTAACAGCTTCATCATCGGATGCTCCTTCTGGTATCTCGTAAATAAGACAGTTCGTCACTTCCCCGTACTTGGTACACTCCTCTATGACCTCAGGTTGGAGCTCATTGTCCACTTCGCCAGCCCCAACCATGTTCTCCAATAATATAACTTTAGTCGGGTTCTTCACTATCTCCGTCAGACTCTTGACCATCTTCCTCTCCTCCTCTTTCACTTGCTCTCTCTCGGCAGCAACATTAACAATCTTGCCACCTTTGAATGATGTTTTCTCAACTGAGAGTGCCGTACTGATACCTTGCGACTCCTTGCCTAGGCCCTGTCCCTCTTGCCAGCCATATTTCGTCATTATGTTAGACGCAACTGCAGATGTCTTAAAGTTCTTTTTAGCATAAGGATTAACCTTGGGCGCTTTTAATTTACTTAGTTCCTCAAGAGCGGAACGAACCACTTTTGTCTCGTCATCAGGTTTTTGTACAGCAGGAGGAGGAGGAGGAGGAGGGGGAGGGGCAAAGGCTGGAGGAGGGACTGCACTTCCTTTTTGTGACTTCTTTCTTCTTCTTCTTTCTTCTCTCTCTTCTTCTTCGTCGCTGTCAGAGTCTCTGGAGTATTTCTTGTAGTGTTCTGCACGACTTTCTCTTTCTCTGTTCTGTGCCTCGCGGGCTTTATCCTTTTCCGCTTTCTTTATATCGTCATAATTATTAGGAACTAAAGGATCATACTCGTCTTGAATTCCACCTACACGTACATAAAAAACCCAATTTTGATTGGAATCAGCTCAAACTTTTTACACAACATAAGAACATGTATACATATTAGAAAATATTATTAAAAATAGAGAATTCTCTCCTTTTCAATTTTGGCGAAATTTGGCCCGAAACCATGTACTATAGTACAGGGACTTTGACTAGATTTTTGAGTAACTTTTAGATACTGAACACTATGACAAAAACCTCTGAAAACCCTTCTCTCTTTCTCACCATTATACCTGCAATATCATCTTCAAACAATGAACTTTGTGTCACTGTTGTCTAAAGAAGAAACAAAGAGAGAAATGGGATATAATAAGTAAAGTCTAATAACATGACACATTCACAACACACTTACATGCGACGCATGAACAGGAGGATGCTTCCTGCCTCTAGAGGCCATTCCTCCTCTGCCAACAGTCCGGACCCTTGATGCTGCCATCTGCTGCCTCATCATGTTAGTTGCCATTAATTTCATACTAGAAGAGGACCAGGAGGAGCTAATGGATGGAGCAGGTGGAGCATGCTCTGTAACTGGAGCCAGTTTTGTTTCTGGGTTTAGACTAGTGCTGCTGTTATCAGGTAGAAATGGAGTCTTCTTGGGCTTATCTTTCTTTGAAGGCTCTTCTTCATCAGTGGGCAGAGACTGGAAAGAGGAAGACGAAAATATCTCTGGCACAGGAGCTGTCTCCACTGAGAGCCCATCATACAGTGACATTTCGTTATACTCTGAAAATGGAAAAAAATGAAAATGTGACTTCTTTAATACTGCCCCACCTATCTACCACACCTAGAATATTTATTTTATTTAATTTAAATTTCAAATTTTATTTTTAAAAGCAGCAAATTTTGCAACATAATCAAAGTAGTAAGTACAATTAAGCAGAGACAGAGTATTGCCAGTTAGATCTATGCATGGCCACCAATTCTTCAACTGATTCTTCTTCCTCTTCGTCTTCCTCCTGTTGCTGCGCTGAAGCCATTACAGCTGGAGAGAGGACAAGGAACGGAGAAGATATTGATGGATCATGATACGTATAATGAGTGTCTGTGAGAGCACGGCCACTGCCAACACTAGTCAAATCAGGATCTGATGCATAATGACCTTTATCAGACCAAGCACTGGAGCACTCCATCGACCCACCACTTTCTCCTATAGCTGGGCTTGGACAGTACCCTCTTGGTGTTGAATGTATGTGAGCATTATGAAACTTCCTCAACAACGCTCTTTGGATAATGTCCCCATGATTGCAACTCTCCTCATTAATGTTTACCCTGTGCTTAGGACGTCTTGGGGTCCCCCCAGGGGTTCTGGGAATATTGACGTGTTTGAGTACTGGTCTTTTATTCGTGTTTAGCTCAGTTATGAAATCGGTTCTTCTAAAAGGAGCAGGAGCTATTTTCACCTCCTTACGACATGAGGGAGAAGGTGGGGGAGATAGAGAGAGAGGTGGGGGAGGAGGAGGAGGGGGAGGAGGAGGAGGGGGAGGAGCTACGAACCCGCCACCATCGGTTTCCTCTTGTCCAAGTGTTCTTGCTGCTTGCCTCTTTAAAGGAAGTGGAGGTGGACTGCTAATGTGATGAAGATGCGAATAGTTAGTTAGTTGTGATTTTAAACCAGTTATAGAATTAAGTATGGCCTGGTCCTCTTTTGACACAGAGAAGGACGGTATGTCATATAAGACTTGTCTTAAATCTCTCACGAATTCCTGCTTATTTTCTTCATTTTCCTATTGTGTGTATAAAACAAATGCATCATGATAATATCTCCCTATACTTGTTCTACGGATGCTTGCAATAGACGATCTCTCTCAGTTTGCAATGCTAGCCACTCAGTAACACTGAACGTCTTCTCTGTATAAAATAAAAGTGATGCAACATTAAAATTTTAGCCTTAAAAATTATTTTTAACAGAATTATCCATGACCATGCATAAGCTAAACCAGATCTAATTTGATCTAATTAAAGCAAAATCATTCATGCATGCAAATTTTATAAGTGCACCAGTATCTTGCTCTCTCTTCTTTTCCTCATACCTCCTTCGGAGTACATAGCTTCCAGCATTTCATTTCGCCTCTTTTCTGTCTTCTTTTGTTTCTCTTTCAAAGGATCACTAGAGCTGTACCAATGGTAATCAACTGTTGCAAGTCCTGGAAAATGAAAAAAATATTCAAAGAATAGAATACAGCAGTACTTGAATAGCTAGTGTTTTCTAAACTCCCCAAAGCACTTCTACTCGAGTTTTGACTAGAGTTAGCCATTGCTGGAGTGATTCAAAATGAGCCTCCCTCCAACCTACACCACTCCACCCACTAATGGTGTTGCATTACAACAATAGTCTACACTGTATGTACTGTGTACTATTAGCGCATGATCTTCAGCCCCGTCCAGTAGGTGAGGCTTAAATAGCTAATGAATGATGTCTCGCTCTCTTTGATGTACTACAGCTGACTGGAGGTTTAGCGCTGGACTTGCTCACTCTGTAGCGATTAGACTCATAATTCGAGTAAGCCATTTCTGTCCCTTATAGTTACCCCTTGTTGCTAACCCTGTAACAGCATACATACCAATTACTCCTTTGATGATCATGCCCTGCCTGTCTTTGTCACACTTGGCGTTTGGCTATTGTTACCAAGGTCAGGGGCATATCATAAGAACTTATGTATAGAGAGGCTTTTAGTAGATTTTTATACCTTGAGGGCTTTCTGGAGCATTAATTTGCCCAGAGTAATTAACTAAACCCACACCCACAGGTACAATCAGTTTGGAAAATAAATCGAACTTAAAAAGCATCAACCATTGACACTTTTAAGTCTAGTATCGTTCCTATGGTATGCTAAGTAATGTATGATAACATTTTAATGGGTCACCATCTGCTCAATACAAACAGTTAAACATGCTTCTCTTTTGTAACATTTTGTGTGACATGTGCATTGCTTACTGCTCATCCTTTCCCCGAGTATAATGCTTAGATACTCCCAGCGATTGTGTGTTTTGACTGCAGTCTATAGAAATTGATCATAGAGAGAGGATAAGTTGACTAACAGGGCTGAGCTGTTGCTCTCTAGTGATTTAGAAGCCTTACCTGAAAATCAACTGCCTTTTTCACTTGAATGCTAATCGAAGGATAAGCAGTTTAACTATAACCATACCTTCTATTTATATAACTTTGTCAATTGAGATCACTGCTGTGTGCGTGCGTGCGTGCATGGCGTGAGTGTGTTTGGTGTTTTTGTTGTTTGCTATTGTCCCTGTAGTGGTTATGTTCACGCTTCCATTTCTTGACACAAAGGATTGTTATAATCCACTGTTGTACACAATTGCTACTATCAGATTTCAGTTTTAAAGTGACATGATAGTAGCTGACAGATGCAGCTTTCCCTTCAACCCACTCCTGTGGGGGACTACCTATTATGATATCAGCCTAATATACCACTCTAATAATATTCATAACTAGAAGACAATACTTGTTACTATGCTTGGTATACTCAGTTGTCTTTTGCATGTAGGAGCACATTCACAGGATCCACACATACATAGCAGAGATGAGTGGAGAAGAAGTGTCACTAAAAGATTCGAATGCAGAAAAGGAATCACCTCAACCACACACTCCACCTATTGTTGCTACAGTCCCCACCATCTCTAAACCATCCAGTGATGAAGAGGGACCTATTATGTATGTGTCTCAGCCAAACCAATGGCCGATAAATAGTAGCAACGAGAAAGTGAATCCTGCATTAGCTAGTCCTCTTACCTCTCGTAGGATTCCTAATCGTTCTACAATACCCGCTATTGATATTATTGGCAACAATCACGATACTATTAATGATGACGACGATGTTTTTGCTACCAACAAAACGACCGAACACCAAGAAGACAAAAAGCTAGTCGATTGGGTGACTAATGTATTTGTTCCAGCATGTAAGAACCTATTGGATCAATGCTCAGAAAAGCCTGTCATTATCACAAAAGTCCAGACGTATCTCAGACTCTTAAACAACACGATTATGTTCTTTTGCAATGAACACCAGCAGTCTTCAGTGGTGTCTCCTTCAAGAAGTATGTCAGGTAAAGGAAGTGGTTGTAGTTGTGCTATCTTTAGTGTTATCTCAGTTATGTTATGGTATAAGCTGTAATGTGTGTGTTCAGTCTATCTGTCTTGTCTTTGGTTATTTATGTTGTTTTCCTTGCGTGGGTAGAGCTATTTTTCTTCATTTTTTTATTTTTCATTAATCGACGTTGATAATTTGATATATGCATGTACTATTGTGTAGCAATTTGTACAATGGAGTACATTTTTAACATTGTTAGTTTTCTATATGATAAATGTTCCACTATCAATATTGTAATATAATAATGGTAGCATACAGTATACATGTATATATCTTTTAAGTATGTGCTTATGTGTATGTACCTATAAATATAAATACATGATATGAATGTATTGTGTAATGTGGCTGAGTGTGTAAGATTGATTAATATAGAAGTGTATGTGTGTGCATTTATAACATGTTTATTGACATGATTGTCTGTCTCTGTGTGTGTAAACTGATGTATGACTATATTTATTGTGACTGATAGTTCACTAGTAACTAGTACTCTATCAGTACAGCAGTGCTCTGGTGTCATTCACATTGCCTTTAATTAGATGCACAGTGCGTGATGTTATGTTGATATGTGTGGCTTCTGTTGTGAGGACAGGTTGAAATAAAGGGCAATTTATTTTGCTGATATGGCTACTTTTACTTTATTGATTATTATTTTCTCAGCTCAGTTTAGTCACTTAGTTTACTAATAATTTTCTGAATTATGATTATTTTAATGATAAATATTTTTAAAAGACTAATTATTCTAAAAACTGTCTATACTGAGTATAATGTATATTCCTATTACGTTATTGATAGGTTTATTAGACTCGGGCTCTCGATCCCGTGATACCACTCCAGCTCCTGTCGATACAACAAGACTCCATATGTCCCCGCCCTCTCAACCAGCTCTCACTAAACAGGAGATAGAGTCCAGTGTCGCTATAAAGGTCCTTCGTTCGGTCTCAAGTTCTCTTCTTCCTCCGTTACTCAATCAGTCCAAGGAGGAGTTCTCAGAGTCTCTTCATCGCGAGATTGTTGTGGCTATACAAAAAATATCGTGGAAAGTTGAGGCCTGCATTTCTTATACTCACCCTGACCTCGATCTCAATATTCACAAGATTATATTCGATGATGCTCAAATTGGACTAGTTGGTGGAATGATGGTAGCTCCTCCTCCAGAGGAACACAAGCTTCAAAACTCACCGGCCCACGTCTCAAGGCTAAGTACTAAGAATGTGACTACTCCTTCTCCGCTACGTTTTGTCCAAAGTTATCCTGAACAGGTCGTGAGTTCTACACTGTCTTCTCCAACGCCTAGCGATGATGAGTATTTCCGTCCTAAAGCAACACGAAGAACAACTGTGTCTATATCAAAGCATCAAGTCCAAAGTCTCGGTCTCAATATTGTCGACGTGACGTCATTGGATAAGACTTCACCGCAATCACGTAGCAATACTATTGGTATCAGTACAGCTGCTAGACTAGTACAAGATGATGGCGTGATGGGTCTTGAGGCAATACGAGAGAAAGTTCTACGTAAGCTAGCCAAAGAGTTCCCGCAGCTTAAGACTGAGGCAGAGAGCATTGGAATGAGAGATGAGTCTTCTTTGTCGCTGGCGCCACCTTTCCCTCACCTTTTTAACGACAGGCGGAGCACAAGTACTCCTCTAACACTTTCACCTGCTCAATCCACTGGCAGCGTCACTAAGGACAGCAGTCCGGAGTTTGTTACGAGTCCTTCTACCCCGGGTATCTCAAATCTCAAGGAACGCACTAAAAGTTTAGAGTTTGATTCTGTTGCGGAGATAATGTCTCCAACCACACCCACTTCCTCTACCTCTCCCTTTCACCAAAGTTCGTCCGAGACCCAGCTAAGAGGAGGTACTAGCACCCTGCCTTACAAGAGGAGAGGGACTTTGATGAAGATCATGAAGAAAGGAAGGAAAGTGAAGAGTTTTGGTAAAGCAGATACAAAGATAAAGACACGAGCGGCCATTCATCATCGCTTAAAGTCTGGCTCTGAGTTTTTTTCAGGAGAGGATGAGTTCAAATCGGAATCCATCGAATTATATTCAAGAGGAGCTATCCCCACGGAACCTCCTTGCAGAGGTGATTAAAAGTTACTTTTCTTGTAATTGATTGTTATTTTTCTCTCTCTCTTTCCCTTTGCTGTTGTTGCAGATTCTTTTTATCTAAATATCGAAGTGCAGAGTAAAGCAACTGTAACTTCACCGAGACGAAGGAAATTCTCCGTTTCTAGCAGTAAAGGTACGTGACACATGCAGCGTATAATAATTTAACATCTAAGTAATTGATTTATTTAAAAGAGATCTGCCTGGGTGATGTACGTGTATTTTATTTATAGAACCCAAATCAATATTCTCCATGACATAAATATATCATTGTTATGTTGTATAAACTTAACTTAGTATAAGTTTATAGGATTACTAAAAATTACATAACAAAAAGTGTAGCTTTGTTATTTTTGAGTTTGTTATGTTATTCACTTGACAATATTGCAGTGTATGTGTGTGTGCATGTATATATTATTTGCATATCTGGACACATGATATTGTACTGGTATTTTGAGCCCATATTTGGTAGTGTGACCTCTAAACTAATCCAGCTGTGATTACTTTGAGTAGTGAACGAATACTCAGCAGCTGTTTTTTGGTTTCTTGGATTGATCTGATGAGTAAATGTATCTACAGATAGACACTCACCCACACATAGTGCTTGAACACCTGTTGGAGTACTATACTGACTCTTCTTCTCTTATGTCATCTCACCTTTCCTTTCTATTTTATCTTCTTCTTTTCTCTACAGCCAGTCGACCACTTCTATCAATGGACATAAACATTAACACCAATTTCCCTGAAGTAAATTATTATTCTATGTGGGGAGTGTAGGGCTTAATTGTTGAAACTTTGGCATTTAACAGAAATTTTGTAAAAATTAGCACCTAATTTTGACTGATTTTATAAAATTTTAGTCCTCAAAAATCACCCAGTGTATTTTTTGATACATTTCTTCTCTTTATATAGTTTGATCTTCAAGACTATGTTATCACCAGATCTTTGAAAGATGTAACTACACTCTATGACATATTTGCTGTCACAACAGTTGCTGGTAATGGCCGTCTAGCATTTCTCTTTACTTTGTTTTGCTTTCTTTATTGTAGCTAGTAATCTTCCAGGCAGACCAGATAAGAAGGGCAAGGAATGGAGGCAACAGTCTGAAGCTTTCTTAATGTATGTCGCCCAGTCACAGGAACTTAGAAATATTCCAGAATTTATGGAATTCATTAAACCAGGAGATATGACTGGTTAGCTGCTTAACTTTATTATTAAAGTGCTTTCATTTGCATATATGGTGCCATTATTATAGTGTTAGTTTTTCTGATCAGTGAAATTCAATATGAAAATACCCAAGGCTATATAGCCCATGGTTTTTTCCAAAAAATGGCTCCAAAAACACCCAAAATTTTTATTACATTTTCTGATACATATTAATGTCTTTATGCTATGTAGGAAGTTTGAGCTGATTCTGAGCTCAATTTTTTGAGTTACGGCCATTTTAAAAAAGTTTCAAGACTGTAGTCTGTAGGTTTGAGCTATGCTCCAGAAAACCTGATAATCATCTTATGATTTTATTAATGAATTATGCAATTGATTTTTATTTTGCTACTCCTCCTTCCTCTGTCTCTCTCTCTGTCTCTCTCCTTGTAGTTGTCTTGTCCAACTCATTTAAGAAAGACAATGAGGTAGCCATCATACTATAATAGGCAGTGTTTATCTTAATTGCTGTAACTTGTAACCAGCCTTGTCCGTTGTCTGAACTTTGTATAAAACACACACTGCACTCACTTGCTCTTTCATTTTTTCTTATTTGTATTTCTCTTCCATTTCAGTTGGAGCTGCTGATGACTTTCTTCACTCCAACTGTGTATTCAACAGGTGATGCAGGCACCCATCATCATGTAGAGCTATTGAAGAATGTAGTCTCAACTAGTAAGTACAGTATGTTCAATCATCAGTAATGGCTATACATTTACATGTATATGTGCATTTAATGATATTAAATTTTACAAATGGGTTACTCTCAAAATAATTTTTAAAAATTTGATTTATTATTTTTTTGCATTGTGGTTTATTCATGCATAAACATTTTTACTAATTTTTAAATCTGCTTAACTTGTGGAGCTCACAAAATTCAGTTTCCACAAACTGTGTCTTCCATAACTCAAAATTGTTGTATCTTATTTCACCAGCTCCTACTACCCCAACGTCTCGTGTGCGTTGGAACTACCCCAGTCTAAGTAATGGCAGGGGATCAGTGATGATTGAAAGACAGGAAGGGGAAGAAGAAACAACATTTGTCATTAGAGAAGGTAACATTGTTATGGTGTAGATACATGTATCTTTTAGCTTAACTCTTTTTTCTCTTTTTCTTTTCCATTTTTTCTCCTTTTTCTCTGCTCTCTTTTTCTTCCTTTCCCCAATCTCTTTTTCATTCGTACCTTTCCCTTTCTTCTCCAGGTGATAAAGATGCTTTGATTGTTAGCGAGACTCAGAATGGGGTCCTAATCATAGCAGGGACTTTTGAGAAACTGGTGGAGCAGCTAGCATGCGAAGAAAAACCAGGTTTGTGTGTCAAATCATTATAATACTGCTAAAAACGTTACTTATATTTTAATTTATTCTCTATTCTATGCATTAATGATTGTATAAATGTAGCTAGTTGACACTAATCTAACGAGTTTTGGCATTGTTGAAATGATGTTCCTGGCTTGTCAAATATTAATTCAATCCATATTTGACTATACTGTATATTTGGTAGTGTTGATCTCTTTGTTTGGATGTTTTGATTTGTAGTACCATATTTAGCTTTATGCATTATATGATTGTGAATTATTACAATAACTTTTACAGAGGTACTGTACATTGTAATTGTGTGTGTGTATATATGTATAAACCATTGGTTAAATTTATATTCATACAGTTTACTTATTTGCATTTTTTATAATGATATTCATAGTATTAATATGCCCTGTTATGATGATATTGTGATAGTTATTTTTGTTCAATTCAGATCCTCATTACGTCAATACTTTTTTGTTGGGTTATCGTCACTTTGCTACGGCAGTTGATCTCATAACACTGTTAATCAAAAGATATCCTTCTCAAATCACTTGTTGTATATTGTTATTATTATTATTTTATTGTTATTTTCTTTAACTATATCAATATTACATTTCAAATGACAGTAGCACCTGATGCTTCAGAGGAGGAAGTGGCTTATGCTGAGAAATGGAGATATGTCATTCAATTGAGGTGAGCAACAAAACGATTATAATAATTAATATAATATATTTGGTAATTTTTTACTATTATAGAGTACTGGATATATTGACATTTTGGATCAAGATTTGTTTCCCAGACTTTCTTAATTACTCAGATGCTGTAAGACAGAATATAGCAGTTTTGAATTGTGCATAGTTGTAAATATTTATTATATTTTTTAATGCAAAGTAAATGCATTTGTGATTTATTAGTTATTATTTTTAGATGGAAAAGTTAAGGGATTTCATCGATCATCTTCAAAACTCTGACGACAGTAATTTCACTTCAGCAGCTGCAACACTTTCGTCCATGATCACAGATAAAGTGAGTTTATTTTCATTCATACAAGTTTGTTTAGAATCATAGTCTCCATTACTATCTTTGCTATCTTTAATCCGATTATATCATCAGTTTAAAAGTGATGCACATGTACATGTATACCTGATTGTTATCTTTTGTATAATCAATACTTAAACAATTAAATACTTTAAATTTGTTTATTTCATCTAGTTATCTTTCTGTCTATCTTTTTGTTCCTTCTCTCTTCATTTCTTCTTTTCTTTTTTTTTGATGTATGTAAAGACTGAAATGTTTCATGGAAAGAAGTCGACGCAGCATGACAAGTTATCTGTCTCTCCTCCTCTCTCTCAGTCTCCAGTGACATCCCCCTATCACTCTCATTCTGGTTCTTCAACTTCATCCTCTCAAGATGTCAATTCATTTACTGCAATACAAATAGCAAGACAGGTTCGACAATCCATACTACATAGTATTGAGTTTACACAGAGCAAATATTTTTTCTTTACTTCTGTATTTGACCTTTGAAAAAAAGTGGGGATTTTTATGCAGTCTGTTTTACCCATATATGTATGTAATGCAAGGAATTTAATTCCATTTTTGAGTTAATTTTTACTACATTTTAAATTTTAAAACTATAGCTGACACTGATGGAGTTGGAGTATTTAAAAGCCATTGATGTTTTTGAGATAGCTGTGTATGTATGGGAGTCTGGAGAAGGTTTGTATTTTATTTGTTAATTATTGTTGTATTTATTCTGTACTTAATTTTTCATGCTGTTTATTAGATTCAAGACAGTTTCGTAAAAATCTTGATGCTTACATTGCAAGATTTAATAAAGTATAAATGTGTTTCTTTATCAATGAATTGTGTTGTTGTGTACGAGTTTGTATTTATGAAGATAAAAAAAACATTAAACTTGTTTAAATAATGAATGATGATGACTGTGTTACTTAGTAGTGCAGCATTCACAATAATGTCACTAAGTTTCATTAATTGTATTATTACCAGGTCAGCTATTGGGTTGCTTCCGAGATACTGTCAGTCTCTGATGAAAAATCAAGAGCTTTGCTAATTGAAAAATTCATTGAAGTTGCAAAGGTACAAGTTATACTTGGAGCAATTAAATTAATTTATTTATCATTAGTATTCTTCTGACTTTTATATTTATTTTTTACTGTTATTGTAAAGGTCACCTTTAATAAACCTTGCTAACCTCACGTATTTGCATTTTGTAATAATTTTCACTGCATGAATTTATTATTATAATAATTGATGCATAACATTAGATTTGTCTTTTCTTTTAAACTGTAGCATTGTCAAGAATTAAAGAATATTAATACAACAGTGTCACTTGTCACTGGATTGTCTCTATCATCAATCAGAAGATTGAACAAGACGTGGAAGGTGATTTAAAATTATTACTACTAAAATAACAGCACTTTAAAAATAATAATCTGTCTTTCCTCTCTATTAGCTTGTAAATGAAAAGTTTGTTAAATCATTCACAAAACTAAAGCTACTTGTCAATCCTGCTAATAATCATCACGACTATCGTAAAGCCATTAACACAATATTAAGGACAAGGAGAGACTGTTGCTGCATTCCTTACTTTGGTAAGGCCAATATAGTAACAATGTGCTTGATCATTTATTTGGTTCATTCAGTACATAAAGTAGACAGTTGAAATAATGTGTGAATCAACAATCAGTGATGGAATGACCTTACATAATAGCTCTAGCCATAGATAATAGAGTAAATGGTTTTACTTAATGAGTCACCGTTTCATTTACTCTATTATCTATGCTCTAGCATGTTTTATGTTAGAAATTGTTGTAATAGTATAATTATCAGTTAATTGTATCATTTACTGCACCAGGTGTGTTTATGCGTGACGTTACTCTCTGCAATTATGGAAACCCAAAGAAATTAAAGAATGGACTTTTTAATTTTTCTAAATTAAGGATACTGGTACAAATGGTAAGTATTATAACAGCTATTTCCTCAAAGGCACAGGATGGCATTAACCTACACACTTATCTTTTTTCTCTCTCTCTCTTATCTTTTTTTATGCCAACATTTAGTTTGATGAACTTCATCAATATCAACGTTCAAAGTATTACCATCCTTCGGATGATAGGACTCAAGCTTTTTGTAGTAAATTATGGTCACTTGATGATCACGAGTAAGCAATTGTAATCAAATTTGAGCAAATATTCACATTGATTTTTTTGTCATTCTTTCTTTCATTGTTCCTTCTCAGTCTGTATGAGCTGTCATTAAAATTAGAGCCAAGAGAGCAATCAATGTCTGAATCAGAGGATTAATGAAATGCACACTTTTAAATTCACAGCAAATTGTTTTGAAACTTAACTAGTATTTTTTATTTTTAATTATTATAAATATTGTGTGTGTGTGTGTGTGTGTGGATCTCTTAAATAATAAATGAAGCATTATATTGATTTTGAAGCATTATAATGAAAAAATTAAAATGAGAAAAAAAATAAATTTTTATAATATTTTCTGATGTATATACATGTATTGTGTAGAAAATTTGAGCTGAATTAAATGAAATCTAGATTTTTTATGAATTTTCAAAGTTACTTAAAATTGGACCAAAGTCCCTGTACTATAGTACATGGTCAAAATGTGCAATATTTTTTAAATTTTGCAACAAAATTCAATAAATATTATGATACATCATCATCACAACAAAATAAAGAGGAAAGGTCATATGAATATGAAGATGGATTCCTTAATCTTTGATCTTTTTTGACAGCAAAAGATGGCAAATCCATGAAAACAGGATTGTTCTTGTGTAACTGACCAACTGGTTTCTAGTAAAATTAAAAAAAAACTTGAACAAACTGATGCTTAAAATTTTGAAATGTGCCAGCATTACCAGTCAATACTTACTCCAATAATTCCAGATACAAGCTTTCTAAATTCTTCTTTTTTCCGCTTAATTTGCTTTGCTTGCATTCCTCCTTTTTTATTTGCAATGAAGTCATTAAAAGACTAAAAATACACTAAAAGCAACAAATGGCAGATAATAATGACTACTTTAACTTTATCTTGACTGCAATCCGGTAGAGATGCCAATAAATTAAACAGAGTTGGAAATACATGAGCCTATAGCATGTCAAATACAGTACATTGCAAATATGGACATTATACACAAGTTATAGTAAACTAACTGATGATTCATATATAAATAATGTTAAAGTTATAAGGGACACAGAAAGACCACCATCCTCTCCATGAGTTTGTAGCCCCTGTAATTAACCATACAAAAGCACAATTGAACTGTCATCTGTATCTTGGACTAACTAATAACAATTGCTCCATTATTTTATAAATGAATGATTCACCAAACTGAACAGGAGGAATCTGCACAACTCAAGTAATATAGCACTGACTAATTTACATTGATTTTACCTTTTCAAATATTGCAGTTGCTATATTAATGCTTTTTCTTACACAATAACCATCCAACCAAGTTAAAGGCACAAAAACTGAGAGGAGTAATATCCTACGCATCTCCTATAGCGTGTTAAAACTACATAAAACTCATAAAAGTTAAGAGCATATCACTTCATAGGTGAACAGTGACAAGGCTAAGTCTGAAATCGTATCAACCATCTTTTGTTCTTTGCTATCTTTAGCACCACTAGTGTCATCAAGCATGTCTTCATTTATGTCTTCTCCTTCCTTTACTGATACATCTTTTTTCAAGCATACACTACCTAATACATAATTTTAGTGCTGCTTATACTATGTTAAGTACTGGGCATAATACATGATCAAATTGAAATCTTATAACTAAAATTTGGAACAGAAATTTGAGCAAAAAAGCATTATGTAAAAAGTCTTAAGCAGGGATTTACTACATGTACTTTTACTTTAACTTAAGCATAATTCTGAGAATTGATAATGGGCTTTTTTAGGCAGAGAATGACTTACATTCATGGCAAAAAAATATCATAGCCAATACTGTATACATAACATACTTATCAGTTGAATATATTGCTTTGAGAGATTAACTGTTAGCTGATGCAGTAACACTTGGTCAGAAAGACTATCTCCATTTTCAGTCTCTCTATAAATGAAAAAAAAACAGACACTGAACAAGTCATTTTTAAATAAAAAATTAATATTATTCATAATAGAAGTTTAAGGCGTATATTAAATAAAAACATAAGAGGAGGAGTGGAGTATTGGCATCTCCTGCTGCACACCACTCACTCATTCACATTATCAGCTAGCTCTCGGATACTTGACCAGTTTTTCTGGAGGGACTGAGGAAGAAGATAAATGATGCACACTGATCATGTGTCATTGAACATAACTTGTCCTCACATTAAATGCAATCGAACAAAACCGAGAGAGAACAGGAGCCAATGAGAGCCTCCAGTGATCAGGGGAACAACTATTAACCATTGGAATCAGAAGATTACCTTAGCAAAAGATCAGTTAAGAAAAAAACATGTTTAATGCATTTTGTGCAACTTTAAAAATTTGTAAAAAATCTAATTTTGATCGGAATCAGCCCAAACTTTCTACATAACATAAGTGCATGTATATGGATCTAAAAATGTAATAAAAATGGACAATTCTCTCCTTGTCATTTTTGCCAAAATTTGGCCTCGGACCCTGTACTATAGTACAGGGACTTTTACTCAATTTTGGAGTAACTTTAAAAATTCGTAAAAAATCTAATTTTGATCGGAATTAGCTCAAACTTTCTACACAACATAAGTACATGTATATGCATCAAATAAAGTTATAAAAATGGAGAATTCTCTCCTTGTCATTTTTGCCAAAATTTGGCCTCGGACCCTGTACTATATAGTACAGGGACTTTTACTCAATTTTGGAGTAACTTTAAAAATTCGTAAAAAATCTAATTTTGATCGGAATCAGCTCAAACTTTCTACACAACATAAGTACATGTATATGCATCAAATAAAGTTATAAAAATGGAGAATTCTCTCCTTGTCATTTTTGCCAAAATTTGGCCTCGGACCCTGTACTATATAGTACAGGGACTTTTACTCAATTTTGGAGTAACTTTAAAAATTCGTAAAAAATCTAATTTTGATTGGAATCAGCTCAAACTTTCTACACAACATAAGTACATGTATATGCATCAAATAAAGTTATAAAAATGGAGAATTCTCTCCTTGTCATTTTTGCCAAAATTTGGGACTTTTACTTGATTTTGGAGTAACTTTAAAAATTCGTAAAAATTCCAATTTTGATCTGAATCAGCTCAAACTTTTTACACAACATAAGAACATGTATATGCATCAGAAAATGTAATAAAAATTGAGAATTCTCTACTTTTCAATTTTGGTAAAATTTGGCCAAAGTTCCTGTACTTTGGCCCAATTTTTGAGTAACACCTATCTACTAGCTAAACCACAGCAATGGCAATATTCACAACAAGAAAATCTCAATCGCTAGAATAATATAATACATTATTAACACAAAAGGATACGAATAACAACTTTTATTCTCATCTGTGCAGTTTCCTCCAAATGTCCAAAAACCATGTTCAATATTCTTTCAACTATTCCAACCTGAGATAAAGACTCAGGGCCATAGTTTATCCAAGCATAGCCGGTAGCCATTACACTATTATTATACAAATACTCAGTTGTTATTATGACTCCAGAAGAAGCAGACATTATGAACACAACAGAAGGACATTAGGCATATTATGCACATGCCTCTAATACAATGCATGCTATTATTATAAACAAACAATCACCATTGATCATAGGCCATTATAAGCTGAAGCTGAATGCGACTCAATTCATCGACTTCCCTATTACTGGAACAGTGTATTCCTTAATAGTAATCATGATATTATATATAACAGCATACATCAATAGTCTTACCTAGTATAGCATCCCGATCATACTGATGTAGTGAATGAAGACCTTGAAAATATGCTGATAGAAAACTTCTTGAACTATCGCTCCACAACTGGTGAAGGACTCTAGATGCACAATGGCAACATTGATATAATACGATATGGTAATACTTGATCAATGGAAGAACAAAGTCAATCAAAAGAGGTACAATGTGTCTATACGAGGTAGCATTTCCTTCAACATCAGGAGCTCCACATTGTCTCTGAGGAAGGAAGTTCAATTACAATAATAATAATAAAGAATCATGGAGTATATCCTTATCACTATTACAATATGTACACACATACACATGATGACTTTTATGGCCTCAAAAATAGAGTTTGAATTGACAAATTCAGGTTGCTTTATTGGAGATTTATAAATAACTGCTTGGTTAATAAATCCCATAGAAACCTCTGCCTCAGGTGTATAACTTATATGTACATACATGTACCTGAATGTGAGTTTAATGACTTACTCTAACTCTTGGAGTAGAGCTTTGAAGTACACCCATCACAGTGTGAGCAACATAGCATAGCTGACCACGTTTAACATCAAAATCTGAAGTAAGGTCTGTTATATCTTTATCAAGACCTAGATACTTGATAAATGACTCAAGTGATGACACAACACTGCAAAAACGATTATTTTAAAACACCATAATCATAATTAGTATCATATTCCTTGCCTTTTTAAACCACCATTGACTAGGGCATCAATTTCACTTAGTAAATGCGTCAAAAGTGCATCTTGTTCATCAGAGCTTCGGAAGTGATTTAACATCACAAAAACTTCAATGAACATGCACTTCTCAGAATATAAAAGCAAATCAGAGGAGACAAGAGCAATAAAGTGATCTAATAACTGCTGGGTTGCTGGCTGTGTGTGGATAATGGAAATACCAAAATGATAGGTAAAAAATATTAATTCTTACTTGTAATGACTTAGCGTACAGTTTGACAATATTAATTAGACAATACAAAGCATTCAATCTTGTTTGTTTCTGTTCGCGAGTCAAAGCAAGCTACAAGTAAGGAATATTAACAGTGTGAGAGAACATGATAGGGAAATACCCTAACTTTATTGAGTTCAGTAGAAGGGAAAGTCACGTATGTTAATATCTATATATGAAGGTAAAGATTTGGGGAAAAACGTTAAAATATAGTGCCATACTTTTTCTAAGTAACCCTGAAGCAATACTTCAGGGTTGAACTTTACAAAATGTTGTAGTCCACCATCCAATGCTTTCAGGTGAGAGAAAGCAACAGTGGGATCAGTAGGAGTAAAGGAAAGAAGCATTTGTATAATGGCTACACCAGAAGGAGCAGCTTCCTATTTATGATAATAAGGTTTAATACATAGCGTACGTCCTGTACTTTCAACAGAGTTTCATTCTGATTAAGACCGAGTACCCAACATTCTATGAAACTTATGAGTGCATCCCATTTCAAAAACGCCGGAGACATTTTTGATCCGATTCCCTCGGAGGGAGGGTCTCCTGCTACCCCTTCAAAGTCTCTCTCTGCCACTAGGAGACTAACAGCATCAACACATTCCTTTTGGAACAACAACGGATTGAACTGGACCATATCTGTCAACAAGCAATTGACAAGACTTTTGCATTCTAAAGGACAAAGAGAGCTATGCCAACAATCTTGAGAATGCTGCTCACTTGAAAAGTATATATTATACTCCTCAGGCCCATCAAAATCAATAGCAGAATAATGACTACTGATATGAAGTGGTTGAGTAGGGTCACCAACCTATGATAATAATATGATGACAAAGAAATAAATGAGACATAAATGTCCATGTACATACCTTAAACTGCTTATCTCTTAATCTGCTGACTAGCTGAGGTAGCAAGTCCAAAAAGATTGGATGTGCTTTGAAGAACTGGTGATGAACCACAGCATTCCAAAACTCGAGACAAATTGAGCTAACGAGCTAACAAGAGAATATACAAGAAGCAGTCATAAAGGCAAACTAACAAGACTTGGGTGAGAGAAGGCCAGAATCATTATGTTAAGATATTGCTGTAAGTGTTCTGGGGGAGTAAACCCAGTTGACTCCTATACAAAACAATTCCATTAAAATTACACGCAGTCTATAAAGACTAACAAACTGACAATAACTCAATCATTGACTGCTTTGGAGTACAACTCAATAGCACAACCAAAATAACATTAGTATATTTTGTGGGAATTTACTACCACAAATTAACAATGCACCACGAGAATACATATTAGGACAAAACAGTTGCAGTTTATTCAGACATTTATCAAGTTACATACATGATACATGTAGGCTTAACTCAAAGAATACAGCTATAGTGTTACCATAAATGTCCAACTTAACATACCCAAAGAGGAAGGAGTTGACAAACACCAAACTGAACCATCATGTGACATAACTTCTTAAGGAAAACATACTCTTCATTGTCAGTCATGCTTCCTTCACAGGCAGTGCTATGATAACCATTAATCATAGCAACAATACAAATACTATAGGACTATACTTAATGCATAGCTGAAGCTGGCTCAGGACATCACTGGATATAACCTGCAGTAAAAGCTCCCTGTGAACTCGTGAGGTCTTTAAAGCTCCTTTCCTTGAGAATATTCCAGTCAAACAGTCACAGAGTATAAGTCTATGCTCGTTTGATGAGAGTAAGAGAGACAGTAAGAGAAGAACAATCCGACAGTTGTTAACAGTTAGGAACTTCCAGTCGACCCAATCGGAAAATGTAGTCAATGTTGAAACGGCAACTTCAAGAAGACTAATGAAGTCTGGCTTCTAGCATTATTATTAAGAGAAAAGAAATTGTTACTAAAAATATCAAGTTATACACAAAAATTGAAGAATAATATACATTTTATTGCTCTTACCTCCAATACTGCTATTACCAAATTAAACAATGGTGTTACTATCCCAGGTTCTTTTAATGCTGCTAGCATCACTGATTTTCTTTGATTAGAAAGAGCCGAATCATACGACACCAAATCTTCTGCAAGTCGACGAAAGATTAGTAAAATCAATTCAACTTGGGTACCCTATTTGATAGAATTTTTGTATCTAACGTCTTCATCAAACTTTATAAATTTTAGTCGGTCATCAATTTATAATTAATTCAATCTAGCTTATAATAAAATCATAGTTCAACAGCCATGTGTATGTTGATACCATTAATGTTTTTAAAAGCAATGCTAATGCTGAAGCTCAATCATAGGTACAGCTACCCCATGCTTCCCTTACCTTAGCTACTACTGAGAAGACATCAGCAGAAAAATTGGACCATTCGTTTGGCCACATCTTCTTTAACAACTCAACAATTACACGAGCCATTCCTTCCTTTAAATATCCTGGTAGAGTAATATCACTTGATCCAACCTAAAGCAAAATTAATATTAAAATAATGACAATAAATTACATGAGTATGATAGTTTTTATTCACTATAATAGTATTCAAAATCACATTTTGAATACTATTATAGTGAATAAAAACTATTAACCTTATTTATGTACAGCATAAGTTCCTCTCTCAATTTCAACTGTTCATCAGTAGAAAGTGAACCCCACCTAAGCCTATGAAGTATATACATGATCAATATAATTATTATGATCAACACTATTGTCCCAAGTAAATATGATCAGTATATTATGATCAATGGCATTATCCCCAAGTAAATATGATCAGTATAATGATCAATGGCATTATCCTCAAGTAAATATGATCAGTATAATGATCAATGGCATTATCACCAAGTAAATATGATAAGTATAATGATCAATGGCATTATCCTCCAGTAAATATGATCAATAATGATCAATGGCATTATCACCAAGTAAATATGATCAATAATGATCAATGGCATTATCACCAAGTAAATATGATCAATAATGATCAATGGCATTATCACCAAGTAAATATGATCAATAATGATCAATGGCATTATCACCAAGTAAATATGATCAATAATGATCAATGGCATATAGTCCACAATGCATGTGAATATTCTAAAAATAAACACACTGACAACAATTCCCATATCATAACCTTCTCTAGACAATTAATGTACACTTCATTTATTTATATAATCATTTTTATCAGCAAGAATGGTATGCCTTGTTTTAATTATGATCAATAATAAGCTGAACAATTACTTAACACTTTGCAGTTAAATAGAAATTTACAAATTTACAGCACCAAGACTTCTCTTTGAGAATTAATGAGCACACAGGAGTGGCCATTAGATAGAGTGCCAAATTAACACAAATAGCATTCCAGTGTCATATATCAAACAGGAATTTGAGTTATGCCAGCTACCCTACACACCTCACAAAATGCTCGATGAGTTGAAGCCCTAAATGTATTCCGAGATATTCTCCATATTGCTCAGCAAGCCACAGGCCACACTGTATGCACAATGGACTCTCGTTACGAAAGTCTTCCATAACCTATTTAATGAAATAAAATATACACACTTTTTGTTAATCAGCTTTTTGCAGAGGCATTATCATTGCTATCAACGCCATGATCTCCTCAATCCTCATACATGACGTACATACACGTGTAGCTTCTATCTAGCACTGAACGATGGAGTCGTTGCATTTACCTTTTGATGCTCAGTTCTCTCTTGAGGAGATGTAAGTGGATCTAGTATACGTGTATAAGTCAAGAAAATGGACTGAGAGTGCGTGGAAACGTCCCCTCCAACAGGAGCATGAGGCCATTCATCAGCCGCCATCATTGCTGCAATCAGCTGCATAGGAGGAGCCGAAGGAGGGAACATCAACAAGGAGGAGTGCTTTCTTCCGTTCTTCACTTCTTTGACGAGCGTTTTCCCTGGGCCAGAGCATAGAAACACTCACATATCATCATCATCTCAGAGGCCTTGCATTGGTGGATATGGCAGTCAGTAACTTGAAGCTGCAGTTCGAGCGCCTCTCCACTACAGGTGACAACGAGCCCAATGCTCCCAGGTCTACAAACCCTAGCTCTACGCCTGAAAGAGCCAAGAGATATGGCAGACAAGACCCCAAACAAGATGCTAAGATGTCTCCAGGCGTCATACCAAAGAAGCAGTTGAAACAGATTGGTAAAGTCATTAGCAGTCCAAGTGAAAATAGAAAGAGTAACATAGACACTAAGAAAGGACCTGGATTGACAACAAAAACCAAGTCAATGGAGGAATCCAGTGACAAGTTGAAACCAGATCCAGCCACAGTCTCAGCACTAGCCGATGCATTTAAGAGTAGAGCAACGGCTTCGTCATCTTCACCATCTTCTTCAGCCACCTCTTCACCATTGACTCAAAGCACTGAATCTCATGCCACACCAACTGAAGAGACATCGCCATTACGAGCTAGATCTAGTTCAGCAAAGGAAAGAGAAGCAAAAGGTCGGTCTGCTCCTCTTCCTATGATTATGTCTAAGCAAAGTGAGTCTTCGCCCACCTCATCTCCAAGAGTTAAACCAAAATTAGCTCCCAAGCCAGCTTCAGTGTACAAATCTACAGAAAACATGACGAAGCCAGCTATTGCTCCTAAACCGAAAATCCTTCCAAAACCCGCCGTGGCTAAAAAACCTCCAGTCGTACCCGTCACATTTCCAGAGCCGTCTTTATCTAAGAGTACTGATAGTTCTTTATCTAAAAGTACTGAGAGTTCAGGCAGCGTTCCACCAGTCAGACAATCATCAAGTCCAGATACTATCCCAACCATTGTACCAACTGATGATGATGTTAAGTCTAATCTAGAGGACTCATCTGACAGTACGCCTATCGTAATAGTTAATTCAAGCGAAAAAGACTTTAGCAGTAGCGGAGAAGAACAGGTCATACCAACTAGTCCAACGGGACCAATACCTCCTGTATTTATCAGCGATGATGATGACACTCCTATCCATGTACAATCAGCAGCGACAACTACTACCACGGATGAAGTGGTGGGTGCTAATGCGAAGAGAGGGGCAGTTGATTCTGGGTACCAAGAAGGAATGGAAGAAATGAGAGAGAAATGGGACACTGCTAAGGTATGCTAGCTAGTACAAATTCATGTACTCCATCTTGTACATGTACTGTAGTGTACAAGTGTTCATGATACTTATAACTATTCTAATAATGTTTGTTTGACTCTGTTGGTGCTTTTTTTGCTGTGTGGCATTTATTTACTTTTGTGAGCTACAAGTATTGATTGCTATCCATGGGTAGATACGTGGCTCTTCTTGATGATCATTAGGGTGGTGGTGGCTTCCTGAATCAGCTTCTGTGTATTTAATGGTATCCAACAATTGTCAGCAATGTTAAGTGACAATAATAGTCCATTAGCCTGACATGTGTGACAGAATCGGCATTATAAGATTAGTGTGTGTATGTCTTTAGAGACAGTTATGGTGTTGTCTCACACATTGCTGGCAGTTTGTATGGTATGGGCAGGGAACACCTTGTCACACAAATATTTCTTTCTTTTTTTTGTCTCTCCCCTCTCTCTCTCTCTCTCTTTTCTTGTCTTGTTTTATTTACTTAACTCTCTTTTTGTCCCCCCCCTCTCTCTTTCTTCTTTCTCTCATTTTATATCTTACTTACTATATATTCACAATACTTTACTTATTATTTTTTTAGAGAAATAAAGCACGCGAGAAAAGAAAACAAATTGCTTTGGAGCTTTTGGAAACAGAAAAAACGTTAGAAATCATTTCAATTCTTTTCGTTTAAACTATCTTTGCTACATTTTAGATATGTTGGTCGCATAAAAATCATCGCACAAGACTTTCGTCAAGCAATACAGTCTATAAATGTCAAATCTTCGAAGCCCGTGGTCCCTGACAGCACAATTAATATTATTTTCCTTAACATTGGAGAGATATATAATCTAAATAAGCAGCTGCTGGATGATATAGAAAATAGAATGGATAACTGGTTAGACTATCAGTTAAATACACACGCACTTGCAATAGATGTGTGTAATCTATGTTTTTACTTGATACTAATCAGTTTATTCTTATCAAATCTACACTTTCAGGGCAGAAAATGAGCAGATTTGTGATGTTATTAGTTCAATCGCTCCATTTCTAAAGGTAGAATTTATAACAACGAATGCCATCTTTGTTAATTATAAACAATAATTGATGTATTTTTTAACAATGACATGTAGCTGTATTCGATGTATACTGCTGGTTTTGAAGATGCTATGAAGAAACTCACTGTAACTATGGCAAAAGAAAAGAAGCTTGATGTAGTTGTAAAAGAATTTGAAGTGAGTTTTAATGAACAAGTATTACTAAATTTTAATTTTAATGCATTTTAAGTAATAAAGAGCCTATACTGTATGTGTTTCTTGCATTATATGCACATAGATTATTAGTGTTGATGGTTAGTATGTTCAGATACATTATTTACAAAGGGTCAAGTAATCTGTCAACATAAGGTTGAAGAATGATAAATCGCTGATAGACTTGTGTCAACATCTACTAATACCTTTTAGTTATTGCTTCATTTTGTGTCAATGGCATTGCTATGGAAGTGTCTGTCCCCATTTTGTTTGTATAAAGCAACAGCTTTCATTGAATCATTCTGCTACAGAGCTCTCATGCTGTGTCGGCATGTGTTCTAATGTTGTACAATTATGCTTTGTGTGTTTTTGTTTTTTAATTTATTGGGAAATGACATTTGTTTTCGTTTTGTTGATTAGAGAAATCTTGGGACCGGTTTAGGCGTTGCTCATTACATGTTGGAGCCAATTCAAAGAATACCAAGATACAAGCTACTGCTAGAAGGTCTCTATTCCTTTCTTTATTCTGTATAATATTTTACTTTATTACTAAAACACTAAGAAAGGAGAGAGAGAGAGAGAGAGAGAGAGAGAGAGAGAGTGAAAGCATTTTCATATATTATTACCTTTCCTTTCTTCTTCCTTTTTTCTATCTTTGTTTTTTCATCTTGATTACATTTTGTAGCTTATTTAAAGAATTTACCAGATGATTCAGAAGAACGATCATCAGCAACAAGTATGTAATAACATGCAGTGTTCATCTCCATCTATCATATCCTATTGGTTTTAGTAAATATTGAATGAACTTTAAAAGCAACAAATTAATTATTGGACTAGCTTCAAGAGCAGCAATTAGTGCTGTTGAAGTCCATCCAATATTTGCTATTAGCATGATTGCAGCAAAAAGCCTATTCATTATCACTATTGATATAATATTAGTTATTCAGTTTTTTGATCATGTTCTACCCTAATTGTTTTGTCTCATTATCCTGATAAAATTCAATCAATGTGTTTTCTCATTTAATTAGTATGGCATGCACTGAGTAAATATTATCCCACTTATGTTATAGTGTCTATAGTTAATTCCCTATTACTTGCTATTAGCATTATGTGCTCTACTGTTTTGTTGTATAGAGGCTCTTGAGATTATTGGTGAAGCTGCAGATAGAACTAACAACAGGATCAAGGAATTGGTAGGTATAACTATAATACTGATAGTAGGATAATTGATACACGTGTATTTACAGTTTATAGTAGTATACACATGTATTGTATATGTAGTATTGTGACATTGTTTATACTGCCTTCCTTATACGGTATATGAACAAAGGCACAGTCTTCACAATGTTAAAGAATGTTACTCTAATTTTTTTATCAGCAATTGTGAATTATAGTGACACTGGTTGTGAGTGAGTGGTTACTGTATATGTACATAGCTCCAGTTGTAGTAGTGTCCTATCTGTCTGTGTAGCGATTGATATGTGCTTTGTGTACTGTTTGCTTTGTATCTAAAATAATTACCCACAAACTGATTATTTGGTAGATCGTATGCACCATATGCTTCACGTTTGTGATTGTTGTTTGTATTTTGAAAATAAAATATACACACACAAAGGCTAGACTGTGTGATATAGTCAGTTCCAAAATTAACTAATTCCCTTTGATCAATGAATGAGTTTAGTGGGTGGCAGTTATGCAACTTAACATGTAAAGATGGTGATAATGTTATTGTGACTTTGTATGTCTATATAAATAATTATGATATAAATATTTGTTATATGATTCCAGCTGTTCATTAGTTATGTCTTCATGATCCTTATAAGGGTTACTCTATTATCTTGTAATGTTTGTTCTCGCTTGTGAAGGCTCTTAATAGGCTGTTTACTCATTTTCATCAACTCTTCCACTGTTGTTTATTTTTATAATTTATATTAGCAATAGTTTTATAAATATTCATTATGAAACATGTGGAATAATTTTAATTTTACTAAAATTTTTTTGCATTATTCTTTTTTAAGTGTTAATGCTTTGTGTGTGTCCAATACTACTACTGTTAGTGTAGCTTCACTGCTCATTCAGTTCATAGTCTGTAGTGTGTTCATCTTATAATATGAACTGTACCCTCTCACACTCCTACACTTTACACCTACATTACTCCTATTATTAGTCCTATTAATACTGCTATTATTACTGCTATTATATTACTAATATTGCCAGTATGCAGGTACAATGTAGCTTCACTGCTTATTCAGCTCATGGTCTGTTTATGTGACTCAGTTGTGTGTTATTATATTATTATAATATGAACTGACACTCCTACACTTTACTCCACTGCATTGTTGGTATAGGTCATGAACCCTCACTTTGAATATTGGTACAATATTACATTTGATAGCATCAACTAACTGTATCTATAGTAAAATAGTTGTCATTCAATTTAACACACACACACACACATTAATTCAATAGTCATAGACTGTAGCATTTTTAGTGCAATCAATTAATAGCTTTGTACATGTTCTTATGAAAGTTTGAGCTGATTTCAGATCAAATTTAGATTTTTTATGAATTTTTAAAGTTACTCCAAAATCGGCCCAAAGTCCCTGTACTATAGTACAGGGATTTTGGTCAAATTTTGTCAAAAATGAAAAGGAGAGAATTCTCCATTTTTATAATATTTTCTGATACATATACATGTACTTATGTTGTGTAGAAAGTTTGAGCTGATTCTGATCAAATTTGGATTTTTTACAAACTTTTAAAGTTGCTCTAACAGTGCACATCATTGCTTTAAGAGAATCAATATGACATTAGACAGAGAGACAGTGTGACACCTATAAGTCCTCCTTGCCTACACAAGGTGTGGGTGAGACCAATAACTTTTCCATTATATCATAGATAGTGTGTGTATTTTATTTCACATGGGCATTTTGTTTTCCCTTGCTACATTTGCTCTGTGAATATCACCACGGTGAAGAGGAGTAAACCTAGCTCCCATAGTATATCCACACGACACAAAAATTAACGCCAAAATTGTTTGTGTTTATGATTACCGGTATGTTTGTTCACTTTATATTCACATCTATACATGTACAGTACATGTATATCATGTGCAATTTTTAAGCATAGGAGAAAGTAAGGGAAATTCTCAGTAAACAAAATGTCATCATAATTGCATTCAGTTGATGTGATCATTATAACTGAATGGCAGTGACACCATCCGGTGATATACCAGATCGTCTGTTTCTTTATTGATGATTGCTATCCGATTAATATGATAAGTAGTGAATAGGTCAGTGATGTCACCTCTTAGCCAGGATGTAAGTCTGTACTGTTAAATGGATGTTGTGCAACATTAATCAATACCTTTATATTAGTACCAACCTCTACAGCACTCTGTAACATTTTTAATTAATTTATTATGATTTTTTCAATTAATTTTTTTCATATGTATATACATGTACATCTATACTTACTTAAAATTTTAGTCTAGATTTAAAAATTTTAAATATACAGTAGTACTTTTCCAAATTAAAGAATTATAATAATTGTTGATACTAAAGGTAGTACATAGTGATAGTTTATCCTCCTTTCCTCCAGTACACGTTATATTGGTATTGAATCATATCGGTACATTGAGATTAGTGCATGTAGTTTTACTCCATCAATGTTTCATTATGAAATCATGTTATCTTGTTTCCTCCCTGCTTGACCAAGCTATATCTTTCCGAGAAGACAAAGATAGAAATGGCTTGTAAAAGATTTATTAATAATTTAGCTTTATTTGGTAGCATCCATAATATGTACGTTGTATACATCAATCTGTATTATTAATATGTCTGTACTCGTGAATATTATAATCTCATTGTCTTTATTCATATTTCACATGAAACACACGTGCTATACCTGATCATGCACAAACTGTATGTGTATAGTCACTTTGGTGTCTCAACAGCTCACAATTGATGTCTTAGTGTATTTATAAGAATGTTACAGTGGGCAATGGTCATATGTACATGTATTATGGTGTTTCTGATTCATTATTATTCATTAAATTTTTTACTGTTACTCATTCAGCCCGTGAATAAATTTATTATTGTTTTTGCTTTGTTTTCTTTCGGCGTATTTTAATTGAAATTATTATCTACTTCCTTAAATTTACATTTCCTCATTTTATTCTTTAACTTATTCATCGTCTCATCTCCTGTTTACTCTTTCCTGTCTCTCTCCCCCTCTCTCCCTTCCCCCCTCTCTCCCTCCCCCACTACTTCTCATCATAATATTGCCATTAAACATCCCATCCTACATGTAAAATTCTTTACTGGTGGATCCACATGCCAACTATCTTAGGACACGTGAAATGAAGTTTCTACTAATGATTGTTTTATTTGAGATAATCCATCCAAGCCTATTCATTGCGTACTATTGCAATAACAGCAGGTGTTTTGCACTTGTGCCGACTATGAAAGTTATTCTAAAATTTCGAAAAATGATTTATTATTATACGTATGGTTGCCTCATTATTATTAAATATAAACATGTAGCTGAGCTCCTGACTGTGATGTCACTCTGATAAATCATAATACATGTACATGTACTTGTACTCCAGTCACAGATGTAAAAATCCCCTTGTACAGGTAACTCTCTTTTAAGTGGTTTTGGAAGCTTTATAACATCATCATGAACATAAACATAATTTTAAAGTCTTCTATTATTATAACAAAGTTACAATAGCCGACATGTATATATGCATGAGTCATAGACACTTTGTTAATCAAGCACCCTCCAGCAATCCCTTCCAATCGCTCTCTTGATACAATCTTTATTAACAAATCTCATTATATGCCTCTGCTAGCTGAGTCATGGTGTTTTCATAGTCTTGGAATGTACGTGTGGAGTAAAGACGCACCCTAAAGCTCACCTAATACTTCAAGGCTGATCTAACTTAGTCAATGACATGTGACACTACCTGAATATAAATTACTCGCCATAATATAGATAGTGACATTCCTTTGTTCATCTGTAACTTACGTGTGGCAGGTCTCATTGTATGTAGTTATACATGTACTTATGTACTTGTATTCATGCACTGTAATAATAGTATCGTACATTATGACATTTGGAGCAACTTTAGAAATTCTTTAAAAATCCAATTTTGATCGGAATCAGCTCAAACTTTTACACTACGTAAGAATTTTTATATGCATCAGAAAAAATATAAAAATGAAGAATTCTCTTTTTTTTCAATTTTGGTAAAATTTGGCCCAAGGTACTTTAAATTTTGCCAAGAAATCCCCTGGCTATATATTTTTTCTATTATACTTGTGTAGACAGTTGGTCTGTGCTCTTGTGATATTTGATTATTGCGTCCTGCGTCAAAGAAATACATGCAGCATGTGGTCATCACACGTCTTGTTAAAATGTCATATCTCTCTAGTGTGACTAGCTGCTTGTTGTCTCGTGATTAATGCTCAGGAGAATGTGTCGTATAATAATTAACAGTCCTGGTCTATTCCCTGATGACTTGAAGCATAACTTTGTACGAAACGAAATCCTTATTTGTTAGCATGTGTATAATAATAATAATAATAATAATAGTATGATATATCTATTGTCTGAGTGATGTTGGTGTCTACCAATTGCTTCATTAGTTCTCCTTGCATACAGTCATATTGTATCTGTTGATATTAGCCTAAGTGGTGGTGGTACATTGTATTATGTGTGAAGGTGCCACTCTGTCTGTCAGAGAGTGTCTGATATAATCCAACATGACCACTATAAGGGTTGTCTGTCTCCACTATAAAGCAACACTAATGGGACTGGGTCAGGCACACCTGGCTTCTCAGTCCTTTAAAAGAATTATTCCCAATTAAGAGTATGCCTTTATCATTTTGTACTTTTGGTGGCGTTAAAGCAATCATTTAAGAAATTTATTATTAATTTCTTTGCTATCGAAGCCAGCTTCTCTAGTAGTACAATGTAGTTTATGCTATTTCCTTTCTTGGGAATCATACGCTCTATCTACTCTACCTACTATCCATATAATTATACAATCCACGTATGATTTTTATTAATATCACCTCTATTGCTTTTTATTTTATATTTTTAGGAAAACTCAAACGAAATCCTCGCAATAGAAAGAACCATTACAGATTATGAAGGGACTCTGCTATTGGCTCACAGAGTAAGTATATCATATTACGGTACATGTAGTTATTGTGTTTGGTGTAATCATCTTGGAATGAGAGTCCATCCCAATATGGGCTGTTGTATTAGTTGATTGTATGAATTTTATTGTTCATTGATTGCACAATCTATGTTTTGTGGTGAGTATATTCACTAGACCACACCAGCTAGGACATGTTTACATTGTATCATGTACATGTATGTAGTACATGTTCATGTGTTATATACCATATACAGTATGTCATTATGTGTGTGTGAATTTATGTCCATGTACATGTGTACATGTCATTTCGTAATATTTTGGGTGGTTGATCAAATTGTAGCTTTGTATAGTTTCCAAATTTTGCATGATCAATTATGGCACAGTGAAAGGTCAGTGGTCATACTTAGTACATGTACTTTATTGTGCTAGTATGACCTTTCAGATCATGTTTTCTGCTGAGCATATTGCCATAAATATATTTATTGCTACTTTATTGTCCTGACAATGAATATAACATCCTTTGAAATCTGCCGTGTCATTTAGAGATTCATTAAGAAAGGGATGCTCCAGAAGTCGTCAAGAAAGGCTCAAACCCCACGGATGTTTTTTTTGGTTAGAAATTTTATGCAACAAAAATACTTGTGCTTTTCCTTCTTATACTGTTATTCCACCTTTTCTCATTTGCTCACACCTATTCTTATAGTTTTTATCCTTTATTCCTCTTTATTCTTTATTCCTATTATATTATAATTCCATTGCATTTATCTTTTCCTTTCCATTTACTTCCAGTTCTCAGACATATTGTTGCACACTGAACCAACCGGCCCGTCAACATACAAATTCAAGAACGAGATGAAACTCTGTTCTGTAAGAGTAGAAATACCCAAAGTCTCTCTTGTCCCTTTCTCCTTTGAGCTACTCAGTACCAATAGATCATTCATTCTCTCTGCAAGGTATGTGTATGTACATTAAAGACGAGTTCTCATAAAATTTGTAAAGCACCTACAACACATGAAAGCTAGGTTATGCTTGAGGTATAGTTTGCCCACAAGTAGGTCTGTTGCCATGGCTATTGAAATCAATGAATGCCAGTTAGACTGGTACATAATTATCCTTAACCAGCCTAATTATACATATTCCTTATATGCATGCCTTGTTTTCATTTGACCACATGACATATGTACGTGTACATGTAGTTTTGGTCCTGAACGCTACTGTAATTGTACTATCTTTAGTTACAATTACTCATTTAGCATCACTATTATACTGGCTCTATCATTATTATGCTTGTTTAGGTCAGAAGAGGAAATGGTTGAATGGATGACCACCCTGGCAGGGGCTATTAGGAATGATAAAGAAAAGATGAAATCCTTAAAAAGAGGAGAAGTATGTCATTTTGTTGACCTGTGTGCATGTACACAGCACGTGTCATGTGTTTGCATGTACATGTAGGCCTACTGTTGTGTAGCATGTTTGAGCTGATTCCGATGAAATTGGACTTTTTACGAATTTTTTAAATTGTAGGGGGAGTGTAGTACACATGTGTGCCTTATTAGTTAGCTCCCTCCTTTAGTTGGAATGTTGGGCTTGTTCTATTGTAAAGATCAAAGTTTAATGGGCTATTCTAGTACTACAGTTAGTGATCATAACCCCAAATATCTTTTGTTGTTTACCAAGATTTTATGCTTTATCCTAACTGTCGATTGCTATATCTGGTTTCTTAAAATTGAATTCTAGTCATATCGTTGTTATCATTCAGTTTGACCCACTGATGAACTGCAATAATACTTTCTATATCTGTTGTTGTATGAAGCGAACCTGTTTATTATTTATTGACATACCAATAACAATATACAATGTACCTTTGTCATGGCTGGCAGATTATCTCATCGCAAATAGCCAAAGCACACACAGGTATTTTAATAACATTAGAGATTTCTCTCCGTCCCATTGTATCAACAATATTCCCTCAGCGATGCCTTGTATAGTAATTAATCAGTAAATGAATGACCACCTGATCACTGTAGTGTTAACCATGCACTCTCTCTTTTTATCACTACTTTCCTTGTAGCAATTGTTGACACTCGATCGGTCAGGTTTTGGTAGCTCTGCCCCCATACTGGTACCTGATCAAAGTGTCAGCATGTGTCAGATATGCTCCAAGGAGTTCACATTCACATTTAGAAGACACCATTGCCGGGCTTGTGGCAGAGTGAGTATATACAATAGTTATTTGTTACTATACATTCTTTCTCATGGCAAATTTTCTACTCCTGTTCTTTCTTGTTATTTCTAGCTCTTGTTTTTTCTTTTTATTTAATTCTCTTTCTCTTTTTTCCATTCATGTATTGTCTCCAATTTCATTATAATTATTATTTCTTATCCTCAGGTTGTGTGTGGTAACTGCTCTCCATACAAAGCTTACCTTGCTTACATGAACAAAGAAGAGCGGATCTGCTCTGTTTGTAATCATCATCAAAAGAGGCAGCACTGTGAGTTTGGCTCTGAGCCTATAAACAGAGCGTGCTTCTGTGTACAATAACGCAGACTAGCTTATAATGAAACAAAAACAGTTTGTTCATCCAAAGATACACAAACACAAAATCTACATGTGCATCTACATGTACATGTACACGTACATGTACATGTACATGTACATGTAAGAGTAGATCTACTTTTGATAATACTATTAGACCTTAATATGTGCATGCATGTTCTTTGTAGCTTATAATACGCACAGTATTTATTAACTTGTTTTATTTCATTAGCTTCTCAAGGAGGAGGAGATGAGATTGATGGTGATGTCCAATCACCTGCTGAGTTATCCCGCCCTAATATTCCATCAGTCTTAATAGTGAGTTTCACGCATCATTCATAATGCTAACATGGTCAGCAGCAGTGTTTACTC